>NC_072796.1:50052963-50352963 GCF_028583425.1 Eublepharis macularius | reverse complement strand
AGTACCCACTTCAAATTTATTAATTTTTGTAAACTGCCTTTGAATATATATTTTATTAAACAGTGGAATATAAATATTTTACATAGTGGCAAGGAAGGAGAAAGTTGCTCCTTTTCTGAGAGGGTTCCATATGCATTGTGATGGCTTCAACACTGTCTTGAAGAGTTGAGGAGGTTGTGTGAGGGGGGTGAGGACCAAAAGTGAGGTTTTGTCGGTGTTGAACCTAAGGACTCAATAGCACCAACTTTTTAAAACCCTATCATTTCTCAGAGTGACTTGGGAGACCTCCCTGTATAAATATTACATTTGGGAATGTTTGATGTAAGGTTTCTTTTTTTTAGCTCAGGTACAGTGTTTGTACAGAAATGACCTTTTCATTATTCTTTCTTTTAAAATACCTACAAGTTGTGCTTGGGAAAGGGTCGTGAAGGAATATGTTATGTGGAAAATACAAGGGAGGCACTCATGGGGAAACTGGATAGACAGAAAGAGGAGGGCTTAGACCCCCAATTCCCCTCTCAGATGTTTTCCCCATTTTCCTCAGGCCCCAAGCACTCACAAGTATATCAGAGAGACATGGTACAAAAAATACATAAATGTTTACTTCACATCTCACCATTAAGTGTACAAAAAATGTTGTTGCCAAGTTTTCAAGTAACTTCCTTACATTTATGTGGGAATGTGATTCCGCACAGGTCTTCTGTTTTAAGTCAGTTTTCAATACGTTGGTACATCTTTTTTAAAAACTTTACCATTGACATTTTCTTTCAGACCTCATTGGTGATTGAGATACCACCATTCCGCAACCAGAGAATAACAAGTCCTGTCCAGGTTAATTTTTATGTCTGCAATGGAAAGAGAAAGAGAAGCCAGTGCCAGCTTTTCACCTACCTTCCTGCTAATGGTAACAACATATTTCTAACTTCAAGCTGCAGAAACTAAGTATTGTATATATCATTTGATGGAATGGTGCAAGAAGAAAAAGTAATAATTCTGCAGCACTCTTGGACAATTTAGGCCTTAAACAAGTGCTCTTACATTAAATTGTCAAAAAAAACCCAAAAGATTTTGTTGGTCTTGTTCCAAGTAAATAATGTGCTGTTTGTTTGGTAGAGACCTCTGACCACCCTTACTGTTGGTATAAAATGATAAATAACTGGAGCATGCCTCCCTAGTTATAGACGATATGACACATGCCACCACCACGCAGAAGAATTCTTTGAGTAACACCAGGGAAAAATGTACAGATATTGTTCAGTGGAACCTGTAGGAAGAAAGGAGTAGTTTAAGTGGATATTCTGCCATAGCACTCTTTTTCCTCGCTTACCAGATTTTTTAAGGCTGTCTGAGGGGGAAAAGGTAGGTCAGCCTTGGCATATTTGGCAACTTACTTGCTTAATACATTCATAAAGCATGTCAGAAGAAGGTGATTCTGATTTATGCCGCATCATAGTTTCAGGAAGGTTGCCATGTTGATCTGCAGTAGAATAGTAGGATTTGAGTCTAGTGGCACCTTTGAGACCAACAAGATTTTCAGAGTATAAACTTTTGAGAGTCAGTGCTCCCTTCTTCAGATACAAGTAGGAATGGAGTTCCCTGAGCCTTTATATCCCAGTCAGGAGGTGGGAGGGATGTTAAAGTACAGTGTTAGACCTTGATTAGATTAGACCAGAAATTAGCATCTGTGGTGAGGCACACATTGTGATTGCGCTAGCACAGGCCAGTTGTTCAGAACAGGATTTTCTTAGCTTTTAGGCTACTGAGGGGGTGACCCCATCCCCCAAAATGTTCTGAGGTGTTTTTTCTTGCCAAAAATGGTCACGTGGTATAGAGAGGGGTTTTTGCTGCTACAAAAGATAGGCGTTTCATTCTACTAGCTGCTCTGCTTTTGCTGGTTTGCTGTTATACAGTTAGTTGTTAGTTTAAATAATAGTGTTTAAAGTTTGTTCTTTTACCACGGTTTGTTTGATCTGCCGTGGAATTGGTGAGTTACGTTGCCTTGTGCAGCTTTTATTTTTCCTGATCGATAAGTCTTGAACCAATGTTAGGGCAGACAAGGTGTTGTTTAAAAAATGTGAGGAGTGTGGGACCAAGATGGTTAAGACTGATGGCCGTTCTCTATGCCTTGCATGCTTGGGCAAAAGCCATGTGGTTGATTGGTGCAAATATTACCAGGTCTTTACATCAAAGGCAAGAGGAGAGTGGGCTTCTGGTCTAAAAGCTTGGCTTTGGGAGAAATTCATGCCTAGTGCCACAAGCCCCTCAGTAAAAAAATCTGCCCTGGCAGAGCCCTCAAATCTGCCAACAGCCAAACCCTCTCTGGAGTTGATGCCAGCCTCAGATCCAATGTCTACTGTAGTACCGTCAAGTCTGATAGTTTCTCCTTAGAGGCGACAGGAACTGCGCTCTCAGTCCTAAGAGACTTCAGCCTCAGTTTGGCCGGCCTGTTAACAGTGTAATAATGGAAGATTCTCCTCTCAGGTCTCAGAACAGGGTTTCCAGATCTCCAGCTCCGACTGCCCCAGGGCAGTTTGATGGATCCTCTGTCACACAAGTGCAAAGACAAGTCAAAGCATGTAGAAAAGCCTTGGTATAAGTTTCATCATCAGACTGGTCACTCGGATCTGATCCAACCACTGGATCTGATGGTGGAGATGCCACTACGTCCTGTAGTGAGCAGGAGATTGAGCTCTGCTTCTCCAGGATTGGGGGAAGTGGTTCAGGGGGAAACTGCCCACCCTTGGGAATCTCACTCATGCTGTTCCAGGCAGCCAAAATGCCTATGTCATCTGGCTCTGTGGTATCCCCACTACCTACTACTTAACTAATCACACAACTGAGGTGATTTCTACCTGACCTACACGTATTTGGCTCCAACTTGGTCGGATCCGAAGAAGAGATGCTGGTGTCTGGATTCGAGTTGGGTCCCCCCTCCTCGTCCCAGTGCTTTGGGACACAGATCTGAGTTGGAATGCGAGTTGGAGCTGATCGGTTCCGAACGTAGTGCAAGCTTCACTTCTGATCTTTCACCTGAGGAAGCAGCAGGGGACTCTCAGCAGAATTCTCCAGGCATCAGTTACAAGTTGTATGGTGAACAGGTGCTCCTCATGGCAAAGTCACTCAGCATAGATGTCTCTGCTTCTCAGCAGAAGCCAAGGGACAATATTCTGCAGTATATATATTCTGACACTCCTGATGTAGTAGCTTTCCCTAGGCTTGAAAGATTTGTAGAAATCATAGCAAATCTGTGTTAAAAGCCTGCATCTATTCCAGCAGCTTCCAAGAAGCTGGAAGCTCTTTACAGAGTGAAGCAAGATCGATGCCCTTATATGTTTACACATCCTTCTGCTTTGTCTCTTATTGCGGAGAAATTACAGACCAGATATTGGCAAGGCAGTCTTTCCACTCCTGTGGATAGGGAGAGAAAGAAATCAGACAATGTAGGCAGGAAGATGTATTCTGACTCTATTCTCAACATCAAGATGACTAACTTCTTGGCCATTATGAGTGGTTACCAGATTTTCCTTTGGCAAATGTCTTCCTATGCTGTACCAGAGGACAAGAAGCCTCTAGCTTAGCTGATTCAGGATGAAGCAATAATCCTCTCAAAGCAGCAGATTCGTGCCAGTGGGCATGTCTTGGATGTCTCAACAAGAGGTCTCAATACTTCTGTAGTCTTACCTAGACACACATGGTTGAGTTCCACTGCACTCCTGTTAAGAGACTCAAAACAAAATAGAGGATATGCCCTTTAAAGGCGTTATTTTCAGAAAAAACACATGAATACCTTTCCAAAAAGAAGGATCGGCAGACCGCCAAATCTTACAGTATTCTGCCACAGTCTCCACGTGTCCCACCGTACAGACAACCTGTGAGACATGACTATTAGCCTTGACAAGACCACAGGGCCTACAGATATCAGCCATATCAGCCACAGTATCCATACTGGGCTTTGTATTCTGGCTAGTTCCAATCAAAAAGAAAGTCGTCTGGGTGGCCCAAACTGAATGTGGACCATATTTTCATAAATATGGAAAATCCATATAGACCATACTATCATAAATATGGTAAATCCATATTTCAAAATAAAAAGGATACAATCCTTAAACCACCTTTCCAAAGATATTCCCACAGAAGTCATTGGGACTGCTCCAGAGGAAGTGGCTTGAAGACTACAGCCAAAACATACTAAGGGAAGAGAGAACGTGAAAATAACCGTAATCATATATAGTGGTGCCCTGCTAACAATGGAGTGCCTTTGTGATGATTAAACTGAACCCAAATATTCTTTGAAATATGTGTGTGTCTCCGAGGGTTGGTAATCCTGAAGGTAAAAAGGTAAAAGTATTAACGTAGGTAGTACATTTCTAGCAACTTGCTTGTACCATGCTTAGAACTGGCGTGGTCCAATCCATACAATCTGTCTGCAGGATTAAGACTCATGTCTCACCTTAGCCGTGAGACTATTGGTTGGCCATGGACAAAACTCTAATTGTCAGCCTCATCTTTTTGTCTGGAAAATAGAAATAGTGAAACTCCTAACAAACATATTTCAGGGCGGGGGGAAATTGTGCAAACCCTGAGTTTTTGAGGATGCATTTATAGGATTTTTGTGGCATAGCAGCTCCTTTTATCTGGCCCATCCTTCAAGGAGCTCACTTCAGCATACATGTTCAGCCCTCCTGGATATGATCTCACAGCAGCCTTATAAGGGTAATTTAGGCTGAGAGGTGGGGGGTGGGGGTGGGCAGCATCAAGGACACCCAGTGAGTGTCATGGCTGATCAAGTATTTGGCTTTCATTTGCCTGCTGGTTTAGGTTTTGTTTCAACTATGTGCTGTTGCTATTAAGCATACTGTTAGCCTTTTTTCCTCTCTATGAGGCAGAGGGCAGGAAGAAGAGTTCTTGCCTCATGATTTGTTATGCAGCCTTTTCCCTCACCTTCCTACACTGTAACCCCATGAACTAGGACAGAGCTAGGCAACCTCCAGTATATATGCACAGAAGCATGCCAGATGATGTTGTTGAGCTCCTAAAATACTGGCAGTGCGCTGGGTCTCAACTTATAAAATCTTTCACTCCCCTCCACTTTTTGCCAGCACACCAGAAATTTCACAGATAAGACAGTGTGTTTTGGAGGCATTAGGGCCAAAAAGATGTCCTACCCCTGACATAGGACGTTGCCTCGATGCAAAGAAAAAGAGCCTGATTATCTGAACCTGACAGTTTCTTGCTCACATCTGTGGCAACAGAGAGTCAAATGAAGAGCTCAGTGGGAGAATATGGATGAGTGCCTCTCCCCACCACCTTGCCTTGCAACTTGTAATCGACCTGAATTTGCTGGGCCTTACTTTATAGGCATGGACAAAGGACAACGCAATGGGGAGATAAAAGCCTCAGCAGCAAACACTAAACAAAATTTTACAGTAATTAGAGCACCCAGAAGCTCTGTGTTGGCTTCCTGCATTAGAAAGGCTCATTCTAGGGGGCATTCTGACTGGTGTATGGAAAACAAGCCTATACAACCCTGCTCCCATGGACCCAACCAACTTAAAAAGGAGTCTAGGCTGGGTTAGACAAGGAAATTGGTTACATGGCCACAGAGTCATATACTGGAACGAGCTGTTCTCTTTGATATTATAAGTTTATGCCTGTGCAGTTCCACTCACTAATTTCCTATTAGTGCTACTGAGGATGATAATGGTTTTAAAAATTCAACACAGGAAACAAAGTTTATAATAATGTTATATTGAGTAAATAAAGATAGCATTATTAGACTTGGAATACTCCTAAAGGTCAAGCTGTAAAGAAGCCTGCAAATTTGAAAGTAGCAACTGGGCTGTAATCTACAAAAGACTTAAGGCTTGTTCTCATGCTCTATTTTTCCTATATGCAAGTAATCTTAACTGACCTCAGACACACCCAAATAGGACTGCCCAAGTTTTGGCATCTTGAAAAAGTGCTACCACACTTCTAGGTCTTCTGCTAGCTGTATTGAGTACTGCCAAGTTCATGCTAAATATTTCTGCAAATGAATATATGTCAGGACCCAGACTAGCCTTGCCAAGACCTGCTAATAATGGGCAATCTCCTGCCAATCAGTGCCTCTGCCCACTGATAACCAGCTAATCAGCAGGAGGAACCAGGCAGGTGAAACGGGGCAGGGATAATCATTGCCTCTGCACGATGATGTCACTTCCAGCATGACCCAGAAGCAACAGCATTGCATTAGGGTTGATTCTTTAACAATCAGCCAAAATATAGCAAAAATGAAAGTGACAACATTGCTGGAAGTGAGGTCATCACACAGGGCCAATGGCTAGCTCTGCGTGCCTTGGTAAGTTCCCACCTCCCCCTGATTGGCAGGGGGGGACTTGGCAACCCTAGCCTGGGCTTTTCACATGGAGACAAAAAAAACAGTTTATGTGTTATGAGTGAAATAATAATTAGCATTTTTATAAGACTTTGTTGAAGAGCTAACAAATTCTTACAGTTGCATTACACGGTAGGGCATTTATTTATTCTCTGTGTTTTTCCCTGATGGGGACCCAACAAGGCTTGCAACAGTTCTCCTCTCCTACATTTTATTCTCACAGCAACCTGAGAGGTAGGTTAGATTGAGAGAGGGTGACTGGCCCAAGGTTACCAAGCAAGCTTCCATGGCAGAGTGGGGATTTGAACCTGGGTCTCCCAAATTCGATTCTGACCCTTTAGTCACTCATTATCCTGGAGCTCAGACCTTTTGTATTATCACAGTAGCAATCAGACAGAAGTATGGAACAGAAACCAAGAGATACTGATTTGCCTAAGCATGTTCAATAACTTCATGGTTGACCTGAGATTTCCACTAGTGACTTTAGCTCATGTTTTAACTCCTCCACCATCAGGTCTTAGGATATGTATGTATTCTTACCATGATCTAATGTGGTTCTGGACAAGCCAAGTTCACACTGGATTAATTGCTAAAGTACCTCAAGACTGTTTCAGATAAGGTAGTTGCAGTACAAAGTTGCAGATCAGATTTCATACTGAAATACCCATGCCCTTAAAATATGTAGTAAGTAACCTTAAATGAGAAGTGTTTTTTACAGACATATATTATATCCATCTCAGTAATAGTATGCAACATTCTAGATAGCATATGACCCAGCGTATCCTCTGTGAAGTTATGGTCAAAATTTTCAGTGCATTTAGCATGATTTTAAGTGCAGTATTTGTGAAGACTTATGAGAAAACATGTATTGAGCTTGACCTTCCAATTATTATATTTAATCTTACAATAGCAAAGCACAGCAGAACCAAAGGGGTGATGATTCTGAGCATGCTTCTGAAAATAGTAGCCAACTTTGTCGGCTCTGGGCTCTGCTTCCTGTTCTATGTCTATAATTATCTCTTGACGGTTTGCAGCCATGGTTTTCTAGTGATGATATTTAAGAGTTACCCTACTCTTTTATGTTCTCTCTCCCTCACTTTCTTTACTAAAATACTATGCCAGTCTAACGTGAGAAAAGTAATAAAATTGATGCCGTGTGCTCTCGTTATTGCAATACAGATTTTTCATTTTACTGCTACTCTCTTGACATGTTTCAGCTTTAGACTTTCATGCGAAGTTGAGCAAACTCTTACGTGAGTGCAGAATGATTTGTTGGATTGCGGGGGTGGGGGGCAGAAATGGCTTGTCTTGTTTTTAAAAAGGTCATAAAAGACACCTGGATCTGTGATGTTATCATTTTAAATGTTATAGAATAATTTTTCAAGATAAAAGGAATATTACTAGAGACTAGATTGTATGCAAGTGTTCTGCTAGCCTTAAAAGTGTTGGAGGACCTGCCTTGCGGAACCCATTAGGAAAACTGTAATTGGTCCAATAAGATTGCAGTTTTTTGATAGGCAAAGTGAAGTAAAGTAGTGGACTATCTTAGGTCATTTTATCACTCTAAGCAAGATACAATTTTGCTTCCCTCTGTTTAGTTCCTAATCAAATCATGCTTAGTTACTGCTGTAGAACAGTTTCCTTGATCACTGGAATCAAGCAATTTTAATCAACAAGTGCGTGTTCTAAAGAACAAAACTTGGTTCAAATTGATACTGACGTTCACTCATCACCAATCTCTTATGAAGCAGTTCTTGAAAGACTTCACTAGGCTCCATCACATCAACCTGGAACCTTTGATGGTTCTCACCTAGCACATGGTTTAACCGTTTGAGCCATTAACCTCCTGTTGTTGGAGACTCATTACTTATAGAGTGACTTTTCTGGTCATATTCTGCTTGGTAAAGGATCAGTGAACTCCGAAGTTCCCTACCTCCAGATCCACAGGGACAAAGTTGTTGTTGTGACCCCAGAATCACTTTTCCGCTGAAGGTGGTATCTGAGTGCCATCAGAACCAAGACATGGTTCAACCTAATTAGAAGAAGAGAAGGCCCTGCATTCTTGGCACATCCATAGAGCACTGCCCTTCTTCCTAGACAGTACTGCCTCCTTCAGAAGAGACCATGTCCTGTTTCCATATTACTTGGGACCAAAGAAGGGACTGTCTTCCGAGAGATTCATCTACTCTTCTACGTGTCCATCTCCAAGTAGGTCAGCTTGCTAAGTCCACCATCAGTGTGATGCACAGAGACCATGAAGTATAAGCACATTGCTTATCTGTAACTGGTGTTCTTTTAGCAGTCATCTGTACATTCACACAGCCCATCTACCTTCCCCACAGCAAGTATTTCTTAACTCGGTATGGTGTACCCTTTTGGAAGGGAGAGTGAAGACACAGACCTCCCTCTTGGGCTTGACTCCAGGGAAGAGGATTTTCATGCTTAAAATCTAGAATTAAATCTCTCCATGGGCACAGAGCTCATCAGTGTGAATGCACAGATGACCACTCAAAAACACTAGTAAGGTAAATCATCTGTTTTTTACTCTCAAAATGTTCTAATTAAGCAAGACAATCAGTAGAATTCAATAATTCCAATTTCTATACACTGTAGACTTGTCCAAGTTTCAAATCATACTGATTTCTTTAGATCTTTCTGCATCTTCTGAAGCTTTTGAAAAAAAAGTCTGTGTTTTTAAACATACACATGAAATTAAGTAACAAACTAAAGGATGAAACAGTCTGTGCAAATCTTTGGTTTTTAAAATTAATCAAATTAATTAAATTTCAAAATTAGAACCTGTTGGTCTTTTTGGAAGTGATTCTGATTAGAGAAAAATCTTGAAGGTAGCATTATGAAGGATATATTACTTATTAGATGCAGAGGAGTTAGCCATGTTAGTCTGTGGTAGCAAAATCAAAAAGAGTCCAGTAGCACCTTAAAGCTGCTACTGGACTCTTTTTGATATTACTTATTGTTTATATAGATGTCATACAGCTAATTTTGTCAATATTTATTGTGACATTTCTTGTATAATATTAATGAACAGATCAACGTTACTCAAAAGTTTACCTCAATATGATTCATTCATAACAGTACTAAGATCTGTTAGGTTAGAAACAAATTGCTTTTCTCATGGAGGGGAAAGCTTTTGGAAAGAGGATCACTTGTGGTATGTTCACTAATATCAATGCCATCTCCGGTAAACAAGTGTTGCAAGTTTTTGAAGAGTTTGTGGGAAACATTAGCCACACAGAGAGGATATTGTTGAAAAGTACAGATCATTAAAGGTTCATAACTTTTAATACAGAGTTGATTGATTCTGTGTTTAATTCTAAGTTGGTGCCAGTTGGAAAAATAGGGAAAAATAAGATGGGCTTGAGAACCTTATGAGGCCACTGTTGTTCTATCCATTACACTGCCTGAGAGTGGGATTAAGTTTTACAAATATATCAAATGGTACAATTCTATGTGTTAAGATATATAATATATATTTAGCTTTTATGGTAATAAAGAACTTTGAACAGATAAGAAAATAAATACTGCATTTATTTCAGTTTTCCAGAAATGTCAACTTTTTGTCAAATTCATAGGGTTGACCATCCCCAGATGGAGGTGGGGGAGATCCCCCGCTCCCAGCCTCCTGCCCCTCCACCTCTCACCTGGCCAGCAGGGGAAAAGATGTGAGAACGGGACTCCCGGGGTGTGCTCAAGGCATGATGACATCTCTCCCAAGTGTAACATCATTGTGCAGGTCCCGGGAATGTTCCTGGGCTTCATGCTGGGCCAATTTGGTGTGAAGCCCAGGAGCTTCAATCTCAACCATTCTTTATTACAGTCAGTGACCAGAGAGGAATGAGATAAAAATCGACCAGAATTTAGCGTATATAAAATACAGCAAGAATGTAACAAATCTAGACGTGGATACATAACTTCGTAACAAACACTAACTTGCAAAATTAAAAGAAGTCCATCAGGATCAATCAAAAGCTAAAAACATACTAGTGTAATGCTAACTAAAAGGCCAATCTATGCCAACTAACATCCAACAATTTAAATCAAAACTTACTACAAGTATAGATAAGGGTTTGCACAAACCCTGGCAAAGTATGGCTAAGTTAACGTGTTAGCTATTACAATCAATTCTTCATCAACTTTGCCAGGCAAGATGTGAGAAGATTGAAGTTTGATTGCTTGGGAGCAAAACTTGGCTACCTGCCAAGTGATCTCTGTACTTTCGTCAGAAAGAAGCCTATTTATGTTGACCAAATCAGAAGTATCTGTAGAACGATCCAGTAGTGGAAGGATAAGCGCAGCACGGATCACGTAGAAAGGGCAGCAAAAAAACATATGAAGCCCAGGAGCATTCCTGGGGCCTGCGTGATGACATCACTCCCAAAAATGATGTCATCATGCGAGGACATCCAAGAGGTAAGTGCCAGGTACCTCCACCCCCTGCTGAGAGGGTAAGGGGACCTGGCAACCCTACATAATCAGAAAAAATGGTTTTCCCAGTATTAGTACAACATTTTCAGAAATTTTACACCTATTCTTAAAGCAAAAGTTTGGAGTAGAATCTTCCTTAAAGCAAGCCTGCTTTGGGTGTGGGGGTGCAGTTTTGCCTTGTGATCTTTCAGTTTGTCATATTTAGGCCCAGTGGTTTTATTTTCGGTGGAAATATGAGATGATGTCTCACTTCTGTTACACATGCTCTTTTTCTTTGTAGTTTATTGTATTTTGGCTGTTGTCTGATGAGATTACTTTCTGATATTTAACAGTCTATGCAAAAGCTAGAAGGACTTTGTCAGTATTGTTTCTATTTGGAGAGAGATGTATTTTGTGAGCCTTTGCAAATAGGCTGCCATCAAGCCCTTTGTGCTCTGTAAATGGGGCATTTTCTAGAGTAAAAGAATTGAACTACAGTATTATTATTGTATTCCTGCCTTTTTCTGATTTTAGGAAGACTTTTTGTCCTATGTCAGTTGGGAGTTAATGTACTAGCATCCGTGCTGTTCATAAGTGTATCATTTGTTTGCCAAGATTCAAGAAAATATGACTGTTTAATAAAGTGCAGCCAACCAGCTCTTTAAGTAGAAAGTCTGGATCATGAATGCTTCTGCTTCCATCACATAGTGTACCATCTGTACCTGTAAACCTTCCAAGTCATGTCAAGAAAGAGCATAGAATCCAAGGAACTTTGTTTCAGAACAAAAATAACTGCATAGTTTTATTTAAACTTCCATCTTGATTCTGTCACATGCAACACATACAACAGCAAAACATGCTTTGCTGCCATGATATTCCTTTTGAAAGTCAACATCACATGTAGTGGATAGAATGCTACGTTTGAATGTGAGATACCTCAGTTCAGATCTCTGATGGTCCTCCTGAGTGAGCCCCTTGTATCTTATGTTACAGCCAAAGCATGCTTTACCCAGTTCATGCAGTGCTAAACAGGAAATGGGAGAAAGGTACTGCGAGGCTGTCTGAGGACATCCAAGTGTGCTGATGGGCAAAAGTAGCTGAATATGGATGAAAACTTACTCTTCACATTGAAAGATCAGAAAGCAGAAACTTGAACAAGTCCAACAGACCTTGTTTTCTAGAAATAGCACTCAGCTTTGGCACTGCTACTCAATTGCTGGCTAACTCAAGCTTGTTAGCATCTCTGTTGTAGGTAGGCAAGAAAAAATGTGGAGGCAACCAAGCCTTCTCCCTTGAACTTTATGTAGCTTAGTGTTTGACTTTTCTGTGGGATCATCACACATATATGCCCATAATGCAACTCTAACCAGCAGGCCAAGGATCCAACCTTGCAGAGATAATCAGCATTATCTAAGTATCTCTAGAATTGTGTTATCTCTACATTCAAACATCTGTCCCAAGTGGTGGGACAGGTGGGACTCAAGTCAGAGTTGACTCATGGTGACCCCTGATGGGGTTTTCATGGCAGAAGACTAACAGAGATGGTTTGCCATTCCCTGCCTCTGCAACCCTGGTCTTTGTTGGAGGTCTCCCATCCAATTACTAACCAAGGTCTGGCTCAAGTATGGAACATTAAAAACTACTCAGTAGTTGTTAAGATAACCTGCATCAAGTGATGGTTTCTTTAGGAGTGGTCTTACCACAGTCTGCTTTAAGGGCTTATGGAGGCCTCTCCATCCTCAATAAAATAGTAACTGCTTCAGACATCCAACCAATCAGACTCTTTTTAGCAGCCTAGGATGTGCAAAGATCCAAGACATGGGGGTTGCTTTCACAAGAACCATGTCCATAATCATAGGACAGATAAACTGAAAGGTAACCATCAAAATTTATTTATTTATTTATTTATTTATTTATTTATTTATTTATTTATTTATTTATTTATTTATTTATTTATTTATTTATTTATTTATTTATTTATTTATTACATTTCTAGACCGCCCTCCCCGTCTGACAGGCTCAGGGCGGTGTAACAACATACAATTTATAATATACAGTTTAAAACAATAAAAACATTATAAATAGACATTTAAAACATTATTCCATGTGCAATAAAATTTCACAAATGGTGGGTATAAATATCAAAATTCAGCATTTTAGGTGCAGGGCTTGGCTCTTACATAATGACCTGCGTCACACTGTGAGCTCCTGCATGGGTGGCGGACGGTCTTTAGTAGTATAGCCGGGAAGAGGACAGCCTAGCCCCCACCAAATGCCTGGTGGAACATCTCCGTCTTGCAGGCCCAGCAGAAAGATAACAAATCCCACCAGGCCCTAGTCTCCTCAGACAGAGAGTTCCACCAGGTCGGAGCCAGGACTGAAAAGGCCCTGGCTCTGGTAGAGGCCAGACAGACCTCCCTGGGGCCAGGGACCATCAGCAACTGCCTATCAGCTGATCGAAGCAACCTCCGGGGAACATATGGGGAGAATCCCCATGGAATCCCTGCAGGCATCTGGTATTCTTACTTAAAAGATATGTACATCAGGCACCACATAGAAACTAGTGGGAGAAATATTTCAGTAACTCAGGATGTTCTCTATTGGGCTTGAAACCTGCCATTACTCCAACAAAAACAATTCAGAGAGACACTCCAACTTGAACCTGCTGAATTAAAATTATTAGTAAATTTTACACTGCAAAATATGTCAGCAAATCTTGGAATAGGTTTGTTCTCTGCAGAAAGTAATTGTCCTTCTTTAAAGACATGTTACCCTATTAATTGTGATATGCCTATTTATTACTAGAGAGTCATATCTCTTACATGAGCTTGCATTCATTGACTGGATTCTGTATTTGGTTGTGCTCTTATAGTACTATGACATAACTACTGCCATCTCTTGCATTGCTTGAGGTTTTGGTTTCACTTTACACACGCATAAAATTTCTCTGTATGTGAGGCATATATCCTCGCCTACTTAGAATAACATGTTGTGCATTTGATGAAATAGATTCTGGCCCACAGACCTCATCCATCAAAAGAATTTTAAGGTGCTACAAGATTGTGGCATTAGACTAAAAGAACCCTAGTCAAGGTGCACATGTTTAGTTGTGGCAGAATGCAGGTGTTGATATGTGTTTGGACATCCAGTTGAAAATAAAGTTATGTATCAACACTCTAGTTAGGATGCGTGTCCAGATGCAGATGTTGATGCCCTGTATTACTTTCAATAAGATGTATATCTAATGCACCTCTCTGTCTACATTCTAGAAGTATTCAGTTGTTTCAGAATGAATCACTCTCCAAAATGAAACACATTGCTTTGGAGATAGATCAAGATGGGTAGCCGTGTTAGTCTGTCTGCAGCAGTAGAAAAGAACAAGAGTCCAGTAGCACCTATAAGACTTAACAAAATTTGTGGTAGGGTATGCGCTTTTGTGAGCCACAGCGTACTTCTGACTCTTGCTCTTTTCTACGCACTGATTTGGAGTGGCATCGGAAGGGCCCCCTAAACAAAGCAAGCTCCCCTCAAATCACTCTGAAGTAAAGCCACACGAAGCACTTTAAGCTGCTTCAGATGGCTGGCTGCTTCATTTGGCTCCCAGCCATTTATGCCCTCAGCCTGTTTAACTGCTTGGAGCCTTTTATTGCTTATAAGGAAACATAAAATGAAGGTGGTTTTGAAGCAGTAAGAGGGAAGGTCATCAAGGGATAATATGACTGACAGCTCTGAGTTGTCAATGAGGCATATAGCAGCTGAATGAGTCCACAAATTGGTACTTTATTTGCTTTCTCTTTCAAGCAGTAACTTGGGGCCAGACAGTTAAAGATTAGAAGTAGCTAGGAAACCAGCCAGAAGCCACTGCAAATCTTTGAGCACAAGTGGCTACCGATCCCACCTGAGCATCAAAGGACAGCATTGGGACTAGTAATATTCCCAAAGGGTGAATCTGATATTTAAAGGGAAGCAATACCTCAATCAAAACAGGCTGAATATCCGCCTCCATCTTGCTTAGCAATGTTTGTCACACAGTCAGATTTGATTGACTATAACAGTACAGTCCTATGAAGAGCTACTCCAATCTAAAACCATTGGTTTCAATGGGCTTTGACTGGAGTAACTTTGTATAGTACTTACTGTAAGTGGTGCTATGAAGACTTTGCATTTACTATATGATCCTTTATTGGCTGGGACCACATGGTGAAGAAACCTTTTCAAATAAAAAAGTTGGTGTTGAAGCAGCAGCTGATCTAGGAAACCATGGTTTCAAAAAGGTGTAGCAAAGGCTCACAAGAGTATAAGGTGTACCTTTTCATCTTTTTACCCTCCTGAGTCATAGTAACTTTTGTAGTAATGAAATATTGCACAAATTGGGTGCTAAAGCAGATGATATTGTTAGGGTACTTAGGAGGAGCTGGAAGTTCTGGGCAAGCTGCTCTAATAACTGGTTGACCCTTCAGTAAGAATATAATTTGGGGGGATCCATCATGTGAGTTTTATCTTCGGATGAAGTTTTATTTGTTTTCTATTAGACAGTTAAACTAGAATTGATTACAGGCATGCATCGTTAATACAGGATATTTTAAAATGCTAAATTATATGGGATGGAACTTACTTAATGCATGTGAAGTGACATTTGTATAAACAGACTTTCTTCCTCTCCCCCCTCATTGAGGCTGTGAGGCAAAGTGAGGGTCTGCAGTAGGAAGGGCAAGAAGCAAAAATCCCCTCCCTTTCTGCTGGTGGAAGTAGAGGGTTATATAGGTAGAATTCATGCCTTAGAAGTTAGTTGTTTTACATATAAGATACTTTAATATTTGATACAAATAGTCAATTTTTATATAAAAAGTTGTACAAAAGCCATTAGATGTTGTAATATACTTGAAAGATAACACATGGAGGATTTTTTCATGTTTTTCACTGCCATTTTTCATTAGCATGGTTTTTTAATTGCATTAGAATTTAGACAGAATAAACTTCACAAAGTATGAAATTGTTAAACATTTTTGCTAGGAATATATATATGCTTTGTTTGTAATTGGGATTTTGCTGCAGATGGAGAATGCGTGGCTTATTCACTGATTTATTACTGACCCTGCCATCCTGCTGAAGAGCCTTGAATAGTGCTGTGGCTTCATGAATAAAACTACATAGTCGAAGCAAGAGTATAGACCAGCATCCCCGTCGAGTCAAGAGTCTAACTGCATGAGCCAAGCAAAATCTTCCTCATGAGTTCACACAATTATCTGTAACAAGAGTGCATTTAGAGACTATGCAGGAGAATGCATATATCATATCAATTAATGGAATACCATGTAGCTACACTTTAATTCTCTTTAAAATGATGATGTTTAGTTTAAAGTTAATTCCAGAAGGGTAACCACATTAGTCCTTTGCAACAGATATAAATAGGAATCTTGTGTCATGTTAAAGACGAACAAGTTTTTATTCTAGCATAAGCAGTTGTGGACTAGAGCCCATTTTATCTTTTACATGTAGTGGCTCTTTATATATCTAAGATTATGAAGGGGGAAAGGAGGAAAGCGCAGGGTAAAATGAAATGCAGGGAGTTCAAGGTGAGGTCATTATGTAAAATTCAAATTAACAGAAAAGTACAGAGACCATTCACAATAAAGGGCATTATATGACTTTTCCTTTGACATTCACAATAGCAGTAAACGGTGAGATTGTAATCTCCTTAGATTTGCTAAGTTAGTTAACACCTGATGCATGAGGAAGACTGAGATAGTTCTCCAACCGCACCTTTAATAGTGCACCATTGTAATCAGACTGGAATTCCAGAGAGAATTAAATAAAATAGTGAGGGAATTCCCAAAATATAAGGAACAAATCTCTGTGGACTCACCCTAGGAGGTTTTGCCAATAACCTGTCAAGAACAAGAGAAAGGGGAGAAAAACCAACAGCCCAGCAAACAAAGGGTGACCAGAGAGGTTGGAAAAAATTTAAGTATAGCTAAAAATGTAAGAGAACAGATTAAAAACACTGGTATATAATTCTTCAAGTAAAAATGGACACGTTAGATTTAAAAACATCCACAACTTGGTTCAACATACAAGTACTAAACTTGTACGTATACATATATACATAGTTAAATCACTCACATATAGATATATTAGTACATTTAATCTCCATATGTATATGAAAACCAGACACATTTTGGCCCAAGGGACTTCCTCATTGGTGTATATATATCTCATAAACAGCACTCCATCAATATAATAAATTAATCAAAAATGCATGACCCAGCACAAAATAGACACTGAGATGTAATATAAAACAGCGTGGAGTGAATTAATTGAGATTCTCCCACAGAACAGCATGAAATAAGATAAAGTCGCTGCATCCAGATAGGAGTTGTTCCTTTGCCCATAAATTTCTTATGGCCAGATCAAAAGTATACAGATTCAAGACGGAGTGCTGAATATTGACCAGAAATGAAACCTTCTGTCTACTACCTAAAATACACAAACCTAGCGACCTGGGAATGCCTTGTTGTTCAGATACTGGCACAATCACTGTCAAGACTTGTGCCATCAACACCTTCAGTTATTTCTAAGACTTTACTGATTTCTTGAGGAAACTGTTATTCAGTGATAGTCTAGCAGAAAATACTGTCCTATTCACTAAGGATGCTGAAGCTCTTTAAACCAGTATCCTCCACAAGGACAGACTACAAGCCATCAGGAACATTTCCCCTGATAATACTACAGCACACCTTGCCATTTTGTCATCACTCATAATTACTTCTGATTTGTACAGCTTGTACCTTCAGGTTAATTGAAGAACCACAGGTATCCTAATGCAGAATTACATATTCATGTCTGGTTCAGAGCAATACTTTGTCTGGTTCCACTTATTTTCTCCTGTAATTGAGATTTAACATTGGGATTTTTTTATCAATGGGCCCGTGAAGTTTTCAAGCGATTTCACCAGGACTTGAAGAACTTTCATCCCACCATCAACCTGACCAGTTCTCATAATGGGTCTGTTTTCTAGATACCACCATAGAACTACACAATGGACAAATAAGTACCACCTTAAAACCCACTGACTTCCATACATACATGCATGTTTCCAGCTACCACCCTAAGAATCTCATGCACTCCATTTTCTCCAGCCAAGCGCTTTGTTATAATCACATTTGCTACAATTCTTCAGAGAGAAACTCATACCTAAAAGTGGTTGCACAAAGCATTTGTGGGATCACAATACCCATCTAGTAAGTAATAAGTAAAGACACAAATTGGCAAGGCCAAACTGAGCCCGTCTGACGGGGAGGGTGGTCTAGAAATGTGATTAAATAAATTATCTAGAAATAGCCTGTTACAATACAGGCACAAAAGAGGAAGAACGCTACTGCTTGTTAACCTTGTGAGCCTATCATTTACAGCTTCTGATGATGTGGGCTCTAGTCCACAGAAACTGGAATTTAACAGGTCTTAATCTTCAGGGTGCCACAAGACTCATGTTTAATGTTAGTTAGCTATGTTGGCATTCATATTATTTCACATTTCATTGTAATTTTGATTGTTTATGTTTGTTTATATCTGTGGTTTATCTGTCAGTCATAATTGCAGTGTTGTGTACATTTTGAGAGTAATCTTTGAATATTTCTTTTATCACATCTTTTATCCCCTTGTGCATTAGGCAACAAATTACATGCCACGTTACAATATAATGTGGTGTCCTTGGCCCTGTTGAGTGAAGCACTGGCTTTAACATGTGCCTTTAATAACTGTATGGCAAACAGGAATTCAGCAAGAAAAGTTTTTCCAAACATGAGATCTAGTGGTGGAGCAAGCTTTACCAGTTGTATTCATATTTGCAATGTAAAGGCATGGGAACCTTGCCTCCCCCCCCCCATCTTGCTAGTAATGTTGACTTGGGAAAGGTTCCTGGTTTCTCAGTCTTATTCCAATCTAGCCTATGTCTTTCCTCTTCCTTATAATCACGCATGCTAGAGGCTTGAGCTGTAATTGAGATGTTATAACAAGTTTCCTTTTAGATGCAACTAAATTCCACCGGGACACAGTCTGAGTTTGCTGCTGTGCTTGTACATGTCCCTCACTCCTCAAATCTTTATCAATCCCAGGTTAAAATTTGAATTCATGAGAAGTAAACTCCAATTCATCAAGGGACGGACATTCATACATCATCATGAACTGGAGGTTGATGTTGGGAAGTTCTGCATGCAAAGAGGGAGGCAAAGGGAGTGAGGAACACATACAAGCAACAACAAACTTTTTTTGCAGTCAATCAGACTTTAAATAGAGCTTGTCATGACATCTGAATGCAACTTTACTTTTTAAATGAAAGTTCATTTTAGGGTTTCTTAAGTCAAGTGGCCTGTGCAGTTGTTGCTGTGTACTTCATTGGTCATTCAGCTCTGGTTCCATTCTACACCCTATAAGCAGCCATACTATGGTTTCTCAAACCAAGAAAAATTCTGACCATAGCGCATCCAATAAAGATGCATTTGGAAACTGAAGAACTACAATTTGTTTTCTGAAGTGGAGTGTGAAGCAATTGTTTATTTCTTGTTTTAGACTCAGTTTACCCCTTTCATAGCTGCGTCATTAATATCGTATGATAGAAAATGAATCATCATCACTATATTTACTTCTCAGTGTGACCAGATCTTTAGATACTTATATCCAGAGACTGGATAAACAGACAAGACAGATCTTTTTACAAACCCACGAAATGTCACAGACTTGCATAAAAATCTGGACTCTAAAACACATACACTCAAACACATAAATAATAGATGCAGCATCAATGACTTTAAGAAATGAATGCCTTCAGTGGTTGCTAGGCAACTACTGCAGTATTGTTAGCCTTCAAGCCTTGGTTTCTGTCAGTAAAAGGTAGAGGGAGGGGGTAGACCTGTGAGAAAGGACTTGTTAGGGCCCTGCAGCACCCACCAGGGGACTTGCTATCACACAACTTACATAGGACAGGTTGCTTGCTACTATAAAACTGCACCACTCCACAAAAGCCAGTGTGGTGTACTGGTTAGAGTTTCATTTTAGGATTTAGGAGACCCAAGTTCAAATCCCCACTCTTCTGGGGAAGCTTACAGGTGACCTTGAGCTAGTCACATACTCTCAATGAAACTTACCTCACAAGTTGTTATGAGGATAAAACAGAGGGGATGAAAATGATGTAAGCTACTTCAGGTACCTGTTGCAGAGAAAGGCAGGGCATAAATGAAGTAAATGAATAATATAGTTCAAGATGGGGAGTAGATAAAAGGTTGGTGGGAAGGAAGCAGGGAAAGGTGAAACTACGGGGGTTGCCAGGAGGACGGAAAGAGGAAATACCATATAGGAGTTATAGGGGGAAATGAGGTGGACCCAGTCGGTCAACTGGTACCACACAAGTGGGCAGTAGTTTTCCCAAGTGGAGGCTGCCAGGATGACTGAAGGAGGGAAAGGTGAATATGGGGCAGAGAGGGGATAAAAGTAGGTTGGCTGGTGGGTGGGAAGGCATGAAGAAAGCAGGAAAAGGGGAGAGGCTATGGGTGCTTTGCGGAAAGGGAAGGAAGAAATAGTGTCCAGCAAATGGGATGCCCCCCTGCCACAAGTCCTTGCAGGTCCCCCACTTGTTTGATTTATAATTTCAAACACACTTGCATACTAGGAAGGTTTTACTTCTAATCTACTGTAAAAGCAGTGAGTAATTTTGTTTTATATGTAGAGATAGATACAAGAGAGGGTCCAGTCAGCTTCTTCATTCCATCTCACCAAACTACCCTCCTTTCTACAGCCCCCAACCCCCTTGTTTTTACATGATTTTTGTTCATTCAGGTCCCACAGTCCGCAGCAGAGCTTTTTTGGTGATCAAAGGGGATCCCTTCCTCTTTTTTGCACCAGTGGAAACCTGGCAGAATCTTACCTATACGTTCTTAAGAGCGAAATAGAAGATAACCTGATCATTTTATATGTGTTAAGCATGGAAGTATATACACCACAGCCAATAAAGTTTCATTATTAATATGAACAACTATTTACAAGAAGACAGAATCTGATGTGGCACCTTACAGCTTCCGTAACTCGTTTAGGGAGGTCATATACAACTGCAGAAAAAGATTCTTATGTATAAACGCTCCTGCTGTAATAAACTAGCCTGTTTTTAGAAGGATACTGACCTCTTAGTTGTCATTTAACTGCAGTCACTGAGTTATTAAAATTGGCAGCTGAGTGCATTGAAGCCTTACCTATTGAAAAAATGTGCCTATTTTGTATGCATTCTAACAGCCAAAAGCAAAATAGATAAATCACAGAGCAGTGAAAATATGGATTTCTAACATGTTGGAGCAAACGGGCCTGTTAGGAAAGTCATACGTTTTTTAAATCATCATGTTTCTACTCCATGATCTTTCACTGCATTTATATCTTACCAGTTACACTTTACCTGTTCGGAGCCTTTTGTTTAAGTGAAATGAGATGTCTCCCCCCACACTCATACTCACATAGAGGCTCATTGTCTTTATGCAAGAGTTCTTGGTGTGGTGTCATAATACGGACTTCTTTCAGTAAGAACAGGAGGTACCTTGATGTATAGCTGCCATTTCTACAAAAATGTGGTTCTTACATTAAATTGACTGATGTTATGATTCATCTCCCTGCCTAAAACCATCATCATCACGCCCTACAAAATCTGAAACAGAATGTACTTAATTTAGAATGTCAAATATCGCTGTTTTAATATATTTTAATTTTGTTATATTGATTGATTTATTATTAAATCAATAATAATGGACGGATGCATGGATAGTCTAAGTTTTTTAACAACAGTATCCTTCTCCCTTCCATACACTCGTGCACTGTGCAAAAGTAGTGAACCAGCTGGATTCCCCTGTATGTTATGAACTGCCATCCAATTGGTAACCAAAGCCAATTCCACTCAGCTTCCAAGATCTGATAAGATTGGTCTAGCCTAGGCAATCTAAGTCAGGGCATCAAGATACGATACCAGAGTACAAGATACATAGATCAGATGTGATTATGTATGCATGTATTTTCACTCCTTGCCCTTTTAAAACACATATGTGCAGCAATCAAAAAAAGATTGGGTTCATGCTCTTCTCCTTCTCCCCAACAGATGGTATTTTCCCTTGATCCCAAAGTATTCTAAAGAGTTTTCCCAACAATGATTCTGTTTATTAACAGTTCTGTAGCAAGAGATTGGAGAATCTGTTTGTTTATTTTCTGTTTTGACTCCTTTGATGAAATCCTTATGGAATAGCTAGGATCATATTTATTTATGGGCCAAGCAAGAGTAAACCTGATAATCTCGAAGCCATGCAGCAGACACAGAGATTTTCCTTCAGGCAATTGATGGTGAAGCTGAACAATTCTGGGCCATACTTGGATGGAACTTCCTATAGATGACTTTCTAAGACAAAAGAATGGATCTTTTAGAGAAAGATACAACTGTAAAAAAACCCTTTTAGAATTAAGAATTATTTGCCGTTCTTGACCCACATATGGCTACTTTCATACATGTTGGAAAACATATGCAAAACAGGAAAATCCAGTTGCATATGGTCACCAAAGTGCATTGAATGTGCATTATCCAATGTGTGTGAAAGCAATACAGATTCATGTCTTACTATGACCTATGATGGCATTTTATACTGTTTTTGTATAGCACTTGTTCAGTACTGAATTAAATGCCTATTCTTTACCCTTTTCAGCTCCCTCCCCTCATAGGGCTATTACAACCAAAATGTAATTATTGTTTTCTATGTAGACGGCTTACTTTATGAGCCTAATTTAATAAAAACACCTCACATACTAGCTTACTTTGTATCTTCTAGGCAGACCCAATGCATATGCAGTCCTATGGAAATGGATAATCTGTGTATCAAAAATGTTTCTGAAAAAATAATGTTACCATGAATCGAAAGCATTCTCAAATTTAACTGCTGAATAACAACCCAATACACAACTTAGTTACATCACACAATCATGTTAATCATTACTGGTTACTGTTGAATCTGCAGTCATGCCCTTTTCCTCACACCTAGATAATGACTAATTTAGCCTGCAGCCCCTCAAGTGACTTTTGAAAACACTGCTGTGGCAGAGTAAACTGTGGATCAAAGATGAAGACCATGACTATAGACTTCACATTCACCATTTACCCAAGTAACTGACCTCTTCATGCTAAAATGAGTAATTAGCAAGCTTTGGGAACATTCACAACTGCTTGAGCTAAAGCACTGAATTTAAAACAATATATATTTTTATTGACTAAGGCTGCAATCCTGTTCACAATTATCTGGCAGTATGCCCAATCGGATGTAGAGGAATATAAGCACTTCTAAATTAACGTGCATTCCAACTATGCATCAATTTAAATCCAGTTATATAACAAGATTTCAGATCATGCTGCTGAACATAAATGCTAAACCAACACCTTCAGTCACAGATTGGACTTGGCCACTTACCCTAATTTGAGGATAACAATATAGAAGAATTAATGATCTTATTGCTGACAATGTCACACCAGCAGAGATTTTGAGTAGCTGTTCAACACATGCTAAACTTCCACCAGCATTTAATTAATTTTTCAGCCTTCTCTGCCTGCTATTTTTAGAGATGGTGCCTTCTTTACCTGATTAGTAGGTACCATTGCAATGAAATATTTGGCAGGCAGAGCAATTGCTTAACTGGAAAATTAGGTGGTCTGTTCTTGCATGGGATCACTTATAAGTATCTACATCAAATGTGCCGTAGTCTAGAGAGTGCTTTTTTTTTTCTTTTTCATCCTCTTGCGGAAGCTATAAAACCATACAGTAGACACTGGTTTACTGTTTTTGTTTTTAAAAAGAAAAGTTAGATTCTAGTTTACCCTAGACAAAGTCTTATGATGAAATGCATCATTTTTCATAAACTTGCCATTCTCCTTGGAGTTTTGTTTTGGTGAACTCTGAAAGCCCTTTTTTGCCTCTTCGTGCTTGAATTTACCCATTGTGCAGACATCTATCAAATGGGCCATCAGTAGCAGTAGACATGTGGTAGTACATCCAAGTTAAAATTCTTGCTTTGATTACTACAAATCCATGGAGCCCTTGGGTCCAGAGCTTCTACTGCAGCACAGCTATTTGCAAATAGATTTTTATAGCACATTAGAGCTGGAGGAGAGTCCAAAGAAAATAGTCTTTTTCAATATTAGAACCAGCTGTGACTTTCTTGTGCGGATGACTCATTCATATTTTTTATGGGGTGGGAGAACCAGGCAAAGGACACACAGAGTCTTATTCAAGACGTTGTTTGTTTTTGCAAAGGGTATCCTAGCCACAAGCCAACTTGATCATACCAATGTGCAACTCTGTGTTTATTCAAAGCACTTTCTTTTTTCTTTCAACAGTTCCAATTATAAAAACAGAACCCACTGACGACTATGAGCCTGCTCAAACCTGTGGACCAAGGAACCAAGGATTAAGCCCTCTCTCTAAACCTTACTACAGCCAGCAGATCATGATGCCTCCTGATCCTGGCTCGTGCCTTGTGGCTGGCTTCACTTCCTGTCAGCAGAGAAACACTGTGATGTCATCGTCTCCCAGCTCAAGTCCTAAGCTGCATGATCTTTCCACTCCTGCTTACAAGTGCATCAGCAACCCAGGCCACAGCCACCTAGGACTTCAGCAGACCGTTGGAGGGGTCCCCACCATACAGGAAGTGCCAAGGTCTATAGTTGTGCACCCAAGCTCTCCAGATCAGGCATCTCACATCATGCTGCAGCCGCAGGTGAGTCAACATCTGAGCAGTAGCTGTTCCCTTGGTTACCAACAAACACTCTATCCCAACAGTCCCTCCTCTCCAGTTCCATCTGTAACCCAAGAGCCAACCTTTTTGCAGTCCTGCAGTCCAACTCATTCATCCATAATGGGTCAGCAGCAACTGCCGAATGTTCAAAGAAATGAATCTTCAGCAAATCAGCCACTGTCGTTGCCCGAGTTGCATGAGGACAATAATCATAATTTGGCCCCTATTCCTGTAACGATCAAGCGTGAACCCGAGGAATTGGACCAGTTATACCTGGACGATGGTAAGTCTTCCACAGATGTAGAGGTTTGTGTTCAACCATTTTGATATGCCAGTGACTTCTTTTAACCTCCTTAAGCATTTATAGGGAAAATTGCCAATTAACAGTCTTGTGGAACGGAGCAGAATTTTGTTTGGGTGGACCTCAGTATGGGAAAGATTTCTTTAATGTCATCAGCAGTAAAGAAAATGTGTGATCCAAATTTTAAATGCTGAAAGTCATTGCTGAAGTATCTGCGCATCCAATAGTTAACAATGCTACAATCTTAAGCATATGGTTTTGGCTTATGCTTGGGACTTGCAGAATGGCACTGACACCCCATTTTGAATAGTCCCAGTGTCCGTATTATGTTACATCTTGAAATACACAATCTGCTACATGGAACTAAGTGATAAAATTGTTCTACTTTGTCTAAGAAATTCTAAATTAAAAACCAATTCATGACCTTCACTTGCTGGCATCTGAAATTAAAGCTTGCTTCCCTTCCACACCTCCACCTCCCTTACTTTCTAGTAAATTTGTAGCTGGCCTTTTATTAAAAAGTGTGTGTGTGTGTTCTGCATGTACCACTGCAAAGTTAAAAAGCTCCAATGAGCATATCAAACTAACAAAGATTAATTCATTCAGATAAATAAAGGGTGGAATCTGAAATTTGATTACATTACCTCTCTGAACTGTGATTCATTGCTTAAAACCATGGTGGCTATTAGAAATTTATGCCTTCATGGGGTCCCTTTCAATATCAACATAATCTTATATAATGCATTATGGGTTTTGACAAAAATGCCTTCGAACAGATCTTGTTCCAATAAAAATATGCAAGTGACAGTCAACAAAGATGGAAATAATTGCCAGAGGCAGTTTATTGTAAACGTTTTAAAAACTCATGAAATATTTTATTCCATTTTAATCAGCAGAATTCCATCTGAATTCAGATTTTAAATGTTAGTATTTTAAAGCTTGAATAGCAATATTGTGTTCTGTGGCTAGGTAGCTTTTTAATAGACACCCTGTTCTAATGTGTTACTTGTCTGGAAAGAACCGCCCACAAGTTAGGATTAAAACTTCGATCAAAACATTATACAACTGGTGCCAAACATTTCTACAATTTGTATTAATGAGCTATTCCTTTTGACATTGTAGTATAAAAATGAATTGCATGCTGGCTTTTTAATTAACAAAGGTACTCAAGAACCATCTTTCGGTACATTTAGTTCAAGAGCTTATATGTATTTATGTCAAAATATATGGCAAATATAACAGTGTTTAACGCATTGCTTCTCACACAGTTCCCTGTTTGAGTCATGGCTAACTTTAGAGTAGAATTTTGTTTTAATTGAAACAAAATGGTGTCCTCCTTGCTCAGTTTTTTTTTAAAAAATGACCTACAGAAATAGATTAAAAGCAGGAAAAGAGCACCAAATCTAGAATCTTTCACTCAAAGCTTGGACCTTTTTACTAGTCTTTTACTGAATTTGTTAGTCCTGCATATGGGAGGACTAGACATACCCATCTGCTTATTAGCATAGACACTGCCTCTCAGACAAGACATAAGTTTCGAGGGCTTTTCTCAGCCATTAGAATATTCCCTGCTAACTTCCACACTTGTTTTTGAGGCTCAGGGATCCTTTGCCATCCCCAGAATGTCACCTTTATTTATTTCCATTCTATGGCTGCTTTCAGACATCACAAGAAACTGTGGTTTATAAATTATGAATAGCAATGGCTCAACAAACCACGGTTTGTTGATTGGCACTAAACAAGGAATTCACACTGGAGTTTGCAACTGGTTTGTTATCCTAATTTGTACTAACTGTGATTTGTTTTGAACTACAGTTTGTGGTGTGACACAGCCTTCATGGAACCTGGTCATAGAGATGGTAGTCTAGGAAGGATGTCCTTCCTACTATGTGGTAAAAGGTGACAAGAGCCGACAAACCATAGTTTATGCACAAACTGTGATTTGTTAGTTACGTGTGGTAGACTAACTAGAGTTTTTACACAAACCAAAGTTTAAACAACCCCTAGTTTACTGTGGTATCAGAATATATTCTGTCTGCTTGACATATAGCATACACAAAATCTCAACCAGTTTTGCAAAAATAAATTGGTCATTTCACTGCCAAAAAGTGGTTGCATAAGTTGTTAACCTTATTAATGTTCATGCTGCATATTTTGATTCCTACAGTACAACGCCACTCAGTTGTAGAGTTATTTCCTACCATTAAAAACATCAAAGAAATTAGGTGGAGTTATCAATGAATGTTATCTCCATAAGCAACAAGGGAACACATCAGCATGAACAGGAAGAGACTCTTGGAAAGTAACTGATGATATAGTATTTGAACACAATTAAAGGGATAATATTAGACACTTTTTCATTGCACATGCTGATAACAAATAGGTATTAAGAAAAAAAAAACAAAATTAAAACAATAAGCTCCTAAAAGCTTCTGGAGTTTTCACTGGCAATCTAATATTGTTTTCTGTCACCTGAATTTTGATTTTAAATTCAGGTGCACAATATCAATAATATACCATACCATCTGAGGAGTTATCCTAAATACACTTACTTGGATGTAAATCTAATGCTCTGTTGAAAGCACTGGGATTAGTACGCGTGTAGAATGACTGAGCTAGTCACTTAAGGAAAGTGTAATTTTGACATGTGAGGATTATCTCTGAAGTTGTAAGAAAATTTAATTGAGAGTATGCCTTACTTATTTTAGTAGAACTTATTTCAAAGTAATTATGCTGAGAATCCCTGTCTTTGTACTAGTTCAAATATCCACAATATTTGTAGATATTATTCCTAAGGATGCTTTTGCATTGTGAACCTGTAACTTGAGTGTGGACACTGTCACAGATATCTGCCAATGATTACCTAGATTCAGATTATGTTGAACTCTTTCCTTCCCAGTCATTTGCCTGCAAAAATGTGTTTGCCTCAACCTCTACTAATTTTTTCTGAATCTTTTACCTCCAAGTGAGAAAAGTAGCTGGTAGGAGTGATTTGGAGTGAGGAAATGGCTGGCAGTGAAAGGGATAAACAGCTACTCCCTACTCCATTGGTCTTCTCAATAAACTGAGCCACCCCACTGATTTATGTCATAAATGAAAATCCACAGGGAAGAAAAATTATAGAACAACATATATCTTGTTGTTCATTAACCACCTAAAAGGTTACCCTTAAAATCCTTCAACTTCCTTGAAGTTCCTTAACAAGGCACATCTAGAATATGGCCATAATTCAATATCAGCATGCTTAAGCCTGTTCACTAGAATGGGCGTTTGCATCCTTAAATCTATGCTGTATTATGGCCTGTATAGTCTTCTAAATGTCATTCATTACCAGAATGTTTGAGATAAATGCCAAAGGATGAGAAGACCACCAAAATAATACGCCAGCTACAATTTAATAACAGTGAAGCAGTCCCATTCAGCTTAATACAACTGTTCTGGAATGAACAACTGCTTTATAGAGGTACCTAACTCTGTCTTCAGTACAAAATTGTCTGGGTGCCACTTTTTGTCTCCAGCTAGGATTACCTGAACCAATTGTGGAAAATCAAGTCTTGAGTTCAGTAGCACCTTAAAGACCAACAAGATTGCCAAGGTATAAGCTTTCAGGAATCAAAGGACCACTCATCAGCGTTGACTCTCAAAAGCTTGTAGCCTGGAAATCTTGTTGGATGCAAATCTTGATCTTCTGCTGCAGGCCAACATGGCTATCCACCTGAAAATAATTTTAGAAAATAAAATTAGGAACTAAATTTATTTATTTTGCACCTTGTATGTATTTCTTCCCTTTTTAAGATGATAAGATGAGAGAAACTAGTCTTTTTATATATCAGTACAAGGAGACTATATAGGCTATAAAGAGTTCCCTGGATTTTTGAGACATGGCTGACAGCAGCTATCAAAAGCACTTCATCAGCTTCTTTTCAGTGCCAGTCAGCTTTTGCCCCTTATAATTGTCTCTGCACAGCTGTGAGTTTTATAGCACTTTGCCCATGAATGCATACATTTCAAGTGCTCGCTTGGTTTTTTTTTTTTAAGTTAAATTGGGAGTTTTAAACTCTCATGTAAGTATGTAAAAATGGCAAAACCACAGGCAAAGGTGTCTTTTAAAAAAATAACTTTTACAGTAAAAGCTGTAACTTCTGGAAGTAATATGAGCTATTGCTAATGTCCTTCCCATGAATTGCTTATGCTGTTGAACTGTTAGATGTCTGACATGTCCATATTTCTCCTATACAGCATATATTAAATTCTGTTGCCTTTATGCCATGTTTGAGAGGGGTGGGATGGGTGTTTTTATATATATATTTCAAATTTATATATAAATTTGAAATGCACATGAATTGGTCATATAGTTTATTTGAACAGGAACTATACCAGACAGAATTATTCTTATGTTGAAATGTATCCTTTTTCATGCACCTCAGCTTTGTGATTAAAAGGATTGACTCCCAAGACATTAAGTTTAGTCTGCTGCTGCCACAGTTATGCCTTTTTAAAACATCTGAGTTCGCTCACTGATTTCCAGTAGTCCAGATGTCATTAGAACAACATGCAGGTACTCTACAAAGTCCAGTAATACTGTCATCACATTGGACTGAATTTCAAGTTCCCCATATTGCCCCCCTCCCTAACTCTCCTTTAGCCTCGTCTAGCAGCTCTGGAGGAAAACAAAAGGCTTTCCTCATGGAAAGTTTTAGTAAAGCTGGCTGCATGCCCAGATTGAGCACCCCTCTTCATTTGTAATGATTGAAAGCGTACATACTACTGTGGTAAAACATGCTGAGTCGCTAACATTGGAAATGAAGGTTAGACAAGATGGGTAGGGAGGATGGAGAAATACAGAACTCAAGTAATTCATTACAGGTCAAACCATTAATAGAACTAAATGTCTACAATTGAGTGGTGGACCATTAAATCCAAACCACACAGGTCACCATACTAAGTTTTCCTATTAGCTACCAGCTTTCCAGAGGTAATCTCTCTGAGGAGCCTCTCAAAGAGCACTTTTCTGGGAGATTCACGTGTCAAAAGGTGAAACAATAAGCTTGGATCCCAGTTTAAAATTCTGTAGACGATTTTGTCTCAAACGGAGCCTTTCCCTACTGCTGCAGTCCAAAATACCACCACCACCCCAGCTGCTGCTGTGGGACAGGGAACCTTTAGGATTTGCTTGGGGGGGAGTCAGAGGTATGGTGTGGCAGAGACACATCACTAAAAATCCCCTTCCCCTTGCACACATGGAAATTCTAGGTAAGATCCTAACCATTATTTCCAATTTTCCACTGTCTTCTTGGCCTGCAATTTGTTTATCAGCCATTTTGTAATTTTCATTAAAGTTTACACCTGTAGATTGTAACAATGTGTTTCATGTATTTGTTTGGTTTAACTAGTCAGAACATAATTTGCTCAGTCACATCCCATTCCCTCTTTACTTTGTTGCAGTCTCATGGGCAAAAGAATAAGAGAAAGTAAGAAAAAGAAGGCAATAGGAAAATCAGGTGGACACTAACCAATTCAAGACACAAACTTTTAGAATGGAGGCCCATATAGCCTCATGGCATTCTTTATGATGTAATTCTCTACACATGCACAACTTCCTCTACTGACAGGAATGCTGCTCAGAACGTAGCAAGGCTGTTCAAATGGTATCCTGATCACTGCATCCATTTTGGAAAAATTCAGTCACACTCCCTTCTGTAAAGCTGATACCACAGCTGAAGGAAGGAAAAAGTAGAAATATGGCAGAACTGCAGAGGAAGCAGAAGGATTAATAAAAAAACCAAAACAAAAGTAAGCACTAAAATGGCTTTTCCCAATGTAACAGGCTGAGTGGATGCATTTAGTCTTTAAATTCTCATCGCAAATAAGTATGACGGCAAAGTTGTGTAAGCTGCTTTGGGTCCCTTTGGAGAGCTCAGTGGCACAGTAAAACACCAGTAAATAAATATGAAGGGTATAGCAAATTTTTATAGCAAGAAAAAGGAGTTTGTTCACAAAGCAGAATGTATGTCTAATGACAGGTGTGGGAGAAGATAAAGCCCAAGTCTTCATGCAATATCAATGGGATAGATAATGATATTGTCAATAGATACAATCGGGAATGGGAGGGCTTGGTAAGAAAAGTGAGATATCTCCAATGGATATATCAGACAAGCCATTGGAGATGTAATATTATATAAGACAATGGTTTTCAAACTCTGACTATGCAACCAAGAATTCTACAATGAGAAGATAAGTAATGGTGGACAAATAGCCCTAAATACTGTTTGGTCATCATTACTAATCTTTTCCTGCAAAAAGCAGCCATACAAGAATGTTGGGCCCATGACTAAATCAAGCTGTACCAGGGTGATGGCTAAGTCCAAAGGCCACAGTGGTGCATATACAGAAAGTACATCCCAGACGGCACATCAGATTTCCTGGCAATGAGCAGAAGTCCATATCTTAACAAATCATTGTGGATGAACATGATTTCTGCTGTTCTAAGGATTCATTATTGCAAGTTTTAGAATAAAAGGCTGAAGACCATTCAACTCTCCTTTGTACTTATGATGTTCAAAGTTATTTGGGTAGTGAACAAATGACACTAAGTAGAAAAAGAAAGGAAGAAACAAGCGTGCTATAAGTTGAAGTCCTGTAGAACTGATGGAATATTATGCAGGCAATGGGTACTTTTTGCACTGAAGAATTGTAATTAAGCAAATGTACTGATCACTGTGACACTAAATGCCAGTGCTATTAGAGCCAAATAATTCTTGGGCAAACAAATGGAAATATTATTGCAGCTCACTTCCACATTTTAATCATTCCCTTTCTTCTTAATACCATTCTAAATAGGAAAGATTTTAAAATAACCTTTAATTTTGCTCAGTGGATAAGCACTGGTTGCACATAAGTTATAGTAACATTTGTTTGCTTATAAGCCTGGTTTGGTGCCAAAGAAAATTTACATTGTGCAGAAGCAAAGCTTTCTTCCCCGAGAAAGCATTGTTCAGATGCTTGCATTCATCACTGGAATATGATATTCGTTTGAAATATTTCTGGGGAACGTCACTGGAGAGCTGCACAGTGTTGGCAGATCAGTCCACAGCCACTGTGGGAGCTGCTTAAACTCTTGTTACTCTAATGACCTGACCTGTCTTGACAAAAATGCTTCTGGAGACATTATTTTTCATAAGTAGGCCTGTAGCCAAAGTGGGGCCAGTGGGAGGGCCTGTCTCTTTCATCAAGATCTTGGCCATTCCTAACAATTGCATAAGTTTTGCAAATGGGGTGAGGAACAGTAGTACTTGTGGCACACTTTTTTTTATTAGGAGCAGATCAGGACACCATGGGTGGGCACCAGCCTTAGTGGGAGGAAATTCTCAGTGTTTAATCTTGAGAGTTGTGTAGTTGGGTTAACAGGTCCTTTAAGCCATTTTTAGACTTGTGAGCTGGAGGACAGTTTTTTTCTGAGTAAAGGCTGGTAAATAGTTTGGATCATTAATAAATGTGCAGGCATTCAGCTTGTAGTACTGCTTGTAGTGCTGGCAATGGCTGAACCCAGCAAAATAATTTGTCACTGTGTCACAGAGGAAGATGTGGGATACGCTCAGGAAGAAATCACATGAGAAGACTTAGAAGACAGAGAAGGGCTGATAAACAGCATGTTGAAAGGAGGCTGGAGGGATATCGGCAGGAGGGGCAGAGAACAAGAAAAAAGAAATAGGACACTTTGTTTGAAATGAATTTTTTGTGCGTTTGTTGCACACCGGGAAGTCTTGTGGGGAAGAACCATGTTTATACGGAGAGTGCCAATACCATGGCTGCTTTCCTTGTTTTTGCCTATTCCTGTCCCAGTGTTTAATATACTGGAAAGTGCCAAGGAAATCAGAAAATGCCTAGAGAAGGCAGAGTCCAGAGCCTAAGGCTTGTGTCCCAACCCAAGCCAGCAACTCCTTGATCAAAGTGATAAAAGAAATAATCTTACACGACTAGCCCTGCTTTTGGTGGCTAGCACTAGTGAGACAAAGAAAACAGCCCCCCCCCAAGCATACCCTATCACATAGCCATTTTTATCCCCTAGACTGTGGCCTTGACCTCCTAGGGTAAGCCGAACATTTGCCTGCTTGCCTGCCTGCCTTACCTATTGCGAATCCTTTCAGATTTCGTATGTCTTTTGGTCAGATTTTGGCCTTGGTCTTCTTCCAGCTCCTTTCACTTTGTTACATATCATGATACAAAGAGTAGCACAACCTATCTGTCAGGAATTACATTCATCAAATTAACTAATCCTGTATGTTGCTAACATGCCCAAGGAGCAGTTTTACTCCTGGAAGTAGACAATGATTTAATATATAGCAGACTTAGCTAGCTGTTGGCAAGCTATTGTGTTACTGTATTTTAAGTGATAAAATGGCCTGCTTTTGCTCCATTAAATAGCAGTGCTCCTTTTTGATTTAGAAAGAGCCTCTCCAGGCCATTGTTAGCAGTCAAAAATGCAGAATAGTTGCATTGTTTGAACATAGTTGCTGATAGTCACGCACCAACATCTGTTTCAGGATAATCGGGTGCAGCACAGAGGATTATTTCTGACTACAGTTGCTTAGTAGCTTTGAATTTTGAGTTAGGACAAAATGGGCATCACATGCTTTCTTGGTTTGTTTCAAAAGCATAAGAATTTAAGGCAAGTTGGAGAAAAATGCACCACTAGCAACATTATCAGAAATGTCATCCATGAAAGAATGGCTGCAGGTCTATACCAGAGAATACTGAATGCAACCTAATTTATTTTATTACATATATAGCCAGCCTTTCTTCCTTAGAATTCAAGGTGGCATACATGAGCTTGTAGTCCACCCACCCAAGTTCTGACTAGGCCTAAACCTGCTTACCTTTAACATGGCTGCTGTATCATATTCCTGTAGACTGGGAATCTTACCAATGAAGCTAAGATAGTAGTAGCTCTCTAACTAGTAGTGCCACAACCCCCCTCACCCCAAACATCTTTGCAATTCCTGATGGTTATCTTACGAATACTATATATTGGCTAAATGAGTTTGTTTTAAGGTGAGGGGGCAAGCTTTGAAAATAATATTTAGAAAATAGCTGTTTTAACTTATTAACAAAATGTTTTGCAGTTAAGCTTTACCATAAAACACAGTTTTTAAAATTCCTATCTATATTTATGAATTGCTAAGAACATTCTTCTTCATTACTTATATAACTGTGTGTGGTGGTGCTATTATGTGCCTGTAAAATACATAACTGTTCCTTCTGAATATTCTCAAGATATCTATCGACACTAGAGTTTCTTAGAAACATGAGGTCAGGCAAAGAAAGCTCTATAAGACAGCACTCCAGGGCAGCAGATCTGAAATCTGGCTTCAGAATGCTCGCGCAGTCGCCTTAATGGTGGGGCCGTTTTCCCTCTTATCCATCTGCTGCTGCTTTATTTTCCTAAAGTGGAAAATACAAGGTAATTTCTCTACTATTGTTAATTAATTGTTAAAAATTATTATGTAAATATGAATTCAATCTGCAAACCATTCCAAGGCCTAATATTAGACTAAACTACTTTCTTGATGACTCCCTCTTCTCAGACTGTCTGGGGTCTCCATTAATAGAATTTTTTAAAGGCAACAGCATTTTGTAAAAATAGACAGTTATTGTAACTAGTGCTGTCAAAGAAGCTTGGTTACATTTTAAAAGATAATGCATATGAATCACTTTGAAGACTCTAAAGTCTAATTAAAAGCTAATTAACATCAGTAATATTATTATTAAAAGCAAAGAACTCTCACCCTTGCAGCAGATTAATTGCAGCATAGCAATTTATGCTCTTTTTTTTTAGGTTTCCCATACGCATTGAGGTAAACATCCCCTACTTAAGGCCATAGCAGATCCCTGAAGCATTCAATAAGGGCCATAACACTGCAAGATGCCCCAGGAGGGGAATGTGGAAGAGAGCCAGCCTGCACATACACCCTCTCCCACCTCTGCAGTTAAGAGATCCCTTGTGCACTGACTTTCATGGTCTTCCAAAGTCTCTCAAGCTGTGGATTTGGAAGTATGTGAGTGTATGAAAGCAAGGGTTGTGTAGCTCATTGAGGGATTTCTACAGTACACTTGAAGTTTTGTCTGAAAACATGCCTATTTAGGCCACATCCTCAGCTCATCGAAAAACAGAAGAGCGCCGATGCTTAAAAGAGAGCTCCCACAGTGTACATCCATTGAGGTTCAGATTTTGCACTCTGCAAAAATATAGAGATCACAAGGAATGGATTGAGAAGGCTTTTAAAGCATTAGATGTAATTCAGGAAAGCTTACAAATGTTTTCATAATAAAAGTGAGGTTTGGGAATACCATCAGAGGGCTCAGATTTAAGAATAATAATACCAGTAGGTATTGCAACAGAATCCGAAAGCAACGTCGAGAGACCAGATAGTCATCTTTCACAAAGTGGATAAGTCAGTGGGGATATAGTGGTGTGTGTAACTTGTCACCACTTTTATTTAATAAGAAGGCTGGTTACAAATGCAACCACAGAACTGATCACGAGCTTATGAGAACTGGATATAGGAGCTACATTCAGTGACTAAAGTTGTGTTATGTTTCCAAACTCGTTCCTTCAGTTTCCTCAAATATTCCCAGGTTCCTTTAAAGATTTTAAATATGATTTATGGCTACCTTGATTATTTTTCTTACATTTGGAGAAAAGAAAAGAAAAAAATGAGGGAAGAATGTTTGCTCCAAGTCTAAAAGAAGAGAAATAATGTGGGGTGGATGCAAAAAAGTAAATGTAGCTAAGATTAGCTTAGACACCAAGATATATTTCTCAACTTCCTCTTACAAGCTTTTAAGCTATAAACCTATTGTCAAGTTTCACGTCAGTTTTTGAAATTCAGTGCCTTCAGGGGCTTCTCTCCTTCCTCAGCTCTGTCATCAGTTCCTCCAAACTTTGTTTGCATCTTTTTCTTGCTAAATTATTCATAAATTGAAGATACTTACATACCGCTTTTCTGATAAGCACTCAAAGCAATATATAGTCAGGCTCTGCTATCCCTAGGCAGTATTGTCTGCAGAGTAGACCCCTTTTCCTTTGCTGAACCTCCGTTTTCATTCTCCATTTGCTTTGTCCACTCATCTTTCTCTCAGGCCCGGCTGCTCCGAACCCTACTTGTTTTGACCCTTCAGTCAGCAAGCGTCTAGGTCTCCCATGCCTTAGCACCACACTTCAGACACCATCCTCTCTGTGTTCCCCTTCGTTGCATTAGCATAGGTTCCTTTAGTCTATAGGCTCTATAGTTTATTTCCATGCCAAATTGATCTCTCATTTCTCTCATAGAATTTTCATCAGGTGTCAGTATGCTCAGATAACTGTTTCCCCTTTACTTTTTAAGAATGCATGAATACCATGACATAACAACAGCAAAGGAAGGTTGCACACAGCATGTGACATATTTTTAGACTAATCTCCACACAAAATGGAGTGGATGTGATTGCTGGTGGCATAATAGCTGTTTTTAATAGGATTAAGTGAGTAAAATATATGGGTTCCAGCCCAGTACAATAAGCCACTGGAGTTGTCCATGTAAAGTCCTTTTAAATTCCTACTAATTGCCATATCAACAAATGAAAGGGACTTTGTTAATATTTTGCAAAGTCATTATACATTTTGAAATGTATTTACAGCCAAAATAAAAGTATCTGGAGAAGCTGTGTGAAGATTTTGTTACTGGGGACAGGGCTACACGCCTGTGAAATTTTTTCAGGGTCACATTTCCCATGAAACATGTACATTCTTATTGCTGTAGTATGAGATATATTCAACCTACAACAGAATGATGTCCTTTGAAGTTCTAAATCTCTTCCCAAAATTTTGAATATGGCACACCAAAATGAGCAGAAATGCAGCAGTAATATATGGACAGATGTGTATAGGAAATTCCCACATCTTCAGGAATTTCCATGCCCATTATCTCCTGTGTGCAAATCAGTTCAGCAATAGGTTTGTTTATGTCAGTTCATGTACTGGTGATCTGTTCAAATGGCACATTTAATTGTAATAAGTATACATAATGTTTTGGGCTACCCCATTTTTGAATAATGCAAAAACTCTGCCCTTTTTTCCTTTATGTATTTGTGCAACATAATGCAAGAAGGTTTCTGCAGAGTTTTTTCCTGCCAGTTCTGGCCCCATGCTCCTTCAATTTATCCCCTGCAAGCATTTTTTGCCTTTAATTTTTGCGTGGTGGTGGTTGTTTTTGTTTTTGTTTTTTTCCCTTTTCCCCCCCTTTTGAGACTACTTTTACCCCAATCTTTTTCCAGAAGCCAATTTTGAATCCATTTTTCCTTGTATGTAATGTTTCTTTACCCACCTCCTCCAACCTATCACCTTCAACCTACTTTTCAATTATTAGATGTTTTGTCATCATCAAACCTCCCCCACCCATCTTCCTCCCTCCCCTTTCTAGTTTTGTTTTCTATCTTTTTTTAAATAGTCATTTTCTTAACATTATATCGACTTACCATTGTATCATTTCATTGTAGAGATATGTCTTTTCTCATATATCTCTGAAAGGTAAAAGGATAGAGAATTACTTTTTCAAGTTCACTTTATTGTATATAGCCTTTGGCTGTTACAAATGTACATTACCCTCAACAATGAGGGATACAAATTGTGTACAGACTATAAATCAGCAAATATGCAAAGAATAGGATGTAGAGCTGGGAAATGTCTAGGTAACTTCGCTTTGTCACCTTGGAGCGTATGTTCTTTGAAGCAAGGGCAAATAATGAAACTCATAGGACACATGTGTGTCTGTGTCAGATAACAAATGAGATTTTCTCCCCCACTGGGTACGACCTTAGGAAAAGAGCAAAAATTTCTTCCTGGAGTATCCTGGGCAATTCCAGCAGTTTGCCCTGCTGGTGCCAGCCTCCATCTCCTATCTCTGGGTCAACCTAGACAGCAGTCTCCAGTTTAGAGTGTGGTGGGGGACAGATATCGGTGGTGGAGCAACTCTCTTTTTAAGCTTCCCCATGCAAAGACTTTCTCATGTATTCATTTTTTATCTTTTAAAACAAATTCAGCCCTTATATTGATATAACGTTATATACATACTAAAAAAATTAAGAGGGGGGCGCTATGCAACCAATGACAACAGCGCTCTCACTTGAAAATCCTGATTATTTCAGGCACGTGCAGAATAAAATAAACTGGCTCCACAACTGTAAAAATGCAAAGGGAGAGCAGATGCACAGATGAACCATACCCAAACCAATTCCAAGGCCTGGGGATCGACTGCTGAAAAAATCAGGAATAAGTCAAGCATGCAGAAAAGCCCCAAATGTACTTATTTAGTGAATTAGAATGTATTTAGGAGTGCCAATAAAATTGTCTTGATATTCCAATTTATTATCTTTTTAAACTGTTTTAATATAGCTGACATTTTAAGATACTACCATACATGCCATATCATTGTTAATTGCAGGGAATATAAAATGCAAAGAAGTGTGTTTATGCATCTCTTGTAGATTAAATAGCATGACTCAAATAATTTAAATTCCATCCATCATGCAAAATGTTCATTGTTGTATGTTACAGCTGTAAGAATGCCACATATATAAATTTCAGTACAGAATTTTTAGAAAATTCTATACAGACTTATAGTTCTTTTGAATAAAAGTTCTTAGTTTATCTGCATGATTTAAAAATTTTGTTTTTGAAGGCATACAAAAAGAAACTTGCTGGATCAGACCAGCATCCTGTCTCTCACAGTGGCCAACCAGTTAGTTTGGAGGGCCAACAGCAGGGCATGGAGGCTGAGGCCACATATACATAAGCACAAAACTCTTGGCTGTTCAGCCTTTTCTTGGGTTTAAAAAAGGATTGTATCATGTGTGGCTGCTTTTGAGTATCTAAGTGCAAAGTTCTCTGTGGATAATTTTTCTGAGAGAGGTAAATTTAGTGGCTATCCTACAGCTGACTGATCCTCTGCCAACCTAGGACTGTGCTCATTTTCTTGCTGTGGAAAAAAATGTTTTTTGTTCAACAGAAGACCCATAGTTTTGAAATGAGGTTTTGTGACAGGTGTTGAATGAATGAATGCTAGCATTTATTGCATATAGCCAAAGGTGGTTATAATCACACACAAAGAACATAAATCATACATAACATCAGTTAGATGTTTAGTTTGTGCAGGATTTTCTTGATTAGGAATAAGTAATTTAGTAGATTTAGGCAGAATAAAATGCACCTATATGAAAAGCAAAGACCGAACAAAACATCAACATATTTCATTAGAATCAGTGTCTTACACAAATGTTTGCACATGAGGCAGAGAATAAACATGTCATTCATCAATTTGGGTTTGTAAAGATTAGTAAATGGAAGCAATTGTACATGTGTCCATATTGTGTTTTCCAAATTCTGGGTAAGATCCTGGTGGCTCACATGAAACGTTTGGGTTGTTCAACAGATTACTGGTTGGGGTTATTGGATCCAGTACATATGCACTTCTTGAACTGCTAGTTTATAAAGTACTGGAGCAATGAATGTTTCACTGCATTTTGCAGTATTGCAATGTAGGCCTCTTGAATCATAATGGGGAAAGACCATGCTAATATAATTGAAACAGAAAGCAGAGAAGATAGCCACCCACACATTTTCAACTATATATTTAGCATTAATTTGGGGAAGTACCTGCATAGTAATCTTCAAGAAACATATTAGGTATCTGTAGAGCAAAACTGCCCTTGCTCTTCATTTAAACACTAAAAAAGAAACTTGCTCTTCTTAGAGCAAGATTTGAGTTCAGTAGAATCTTAAAGACCAACAAAATTTCCAGGGTGTTGGTCTTTAAGATGCTACAGGATGCGGTTCTTGCTCTTCTACTGCAGGCCAATATGACTTCTGCCTGAAAATTGCTCTCCTTAATCACTTTTGCATGTATGTGAGATTTTAACACTTTTTTCATTTTGAAGTCTACAGCACTACAGTTTGAGACAAACATTAAGAATTAGCTAACAAGTTCTTTAGTGTGCTGCTCCTACTAAAGATGATTGAAGCTCAAAACTCTTTGTATCCAGTCCTGAATGAAAACTGAATGAATATGAGAAGGAGAACCATTGAAAGTGGAAATGCCAAGCAAGGCTTTACTAAGCTTGAGTGTGTTTAATTCAGCTATAGAAATTTAACTGGGTACACTCAGGAACTACATCCAGTAGTGAGCAGTTGTTCTCTTTTTTACATTGCACATAAATCTAGCTGCGGCTAAAACTTTGGGCAGAAATAGAAACAGAAACATACCATCTTGTTTCTCGCTCCAGTAATGACTGAAGCTTGGCTACTAACAGTCTCTTCTGTGCCCCCAAAATTTTGGAGGAACTTAAAACAAATATCATCCATCAAGGTATGATATATCAGTGAGAGAATATGATGCAATGCTGGAAAATATATGTAGCTGGCACAAATCTTACTTGAATATTATTGTCAAAGTACTTGTCTTCTCAAAGTCAGCTTCCATCCCAAGCCTTCCTTCCCACTAAAGTTTGGATTACCTAGTATGAATCCTATTGGACCAAACTTAAAGCATGGTTAGTTTCCCTAAAGAGACTCATAAATGTTGCTTTCCCTGACTTCTAATATGGGGGTTATTATTATTTTTAGGAAGTCACATCAAGTGGGACAGAAAAGTAGAGAACACTGATAAGAGAGCATATTCGCTGAAAATAAATGAGATTTACCCTTCGTGATATTCTCATCCTGATTTTTGGCAGGTTACTAATTTTCAATGAACTTTCTAAATGTCATTTTTTTAAAAAGTTTCCTTACATGATATAAACCAAGGCAAACACATGTTCCTTACACAACCATGTTGTAGAGGTATCACAATATGGGGGACGGTTGGTATGAAAACAACACATTGTGGCAAGCACCTGGGATGGCTGAGTAAGATTTTCAAAGTGACGTACATTATGTACAGTCCTACAGCTTATTTTTTCTGTGCGCCATCATTGGCTAACAGACAACAGTTTTCATTATCTTTGTTTTCATTGACCCCAGAGGAGACCTAGACAAAGGGAATCTCATTAGGATATTATTTAAAAATTGCTGCTTTGGAACGTCATGCATTCCTCACCAGGTTGGAGGTATCTGTGACTTTCCCCTCTTCCATAACCAAGGGCCTTCACCTCAAATAAGTTCCTTGGTTAGAGAAGATCTCTTCCAGAGTAAATAGAAGAGACTGGTTGATCAGAGACTAGAACAATTAGGCTTTACTCCAATTTTACTACTTTCTGAAGGAAGTGAGAAAACCACATTCCAAAGAATCAAAAAGCAGTTACTGCTGCTAGATTTCAGAAGCACAAATCAGCGAGCAAGAAGAGTCTGTTCCCTTGCCTACAATGGACTCAAACCTCCAGATACTTTACCAGCATATTTAAAGTCCATGTTGATACCGAGATATTTTCTTGGTTGCTAGATTGAATGCTGTATTAACTCCAGAAATGAAAGGTCACTTTTTGAGAATTCCCTTTTCAGAATGTTTCTATAATACAGGGAAAATAGGCACCTTAGCTCATCTAGTTATTGAATGCCCAAATTTTAGTGAGGAGAGACAAAGATGGATTACTTTGATACTTGAGAAGAATGAGCTCACAAATATTAATTGGAGCCTTTCTTTTCTTTTACAAGATAAGGACCCATACATTACCAGGTCACTGGCATCCTACCTTTTAGTAATCCATCCTAAAATTAGGAATTTTTTGTGATTGGAGTGAGATTCTTTTATCACTATTATTGGTAATAGTAGTTTTAGTATTTTGTTTTTTGTTTGTTAATGCAGGATCAGGCTTAAGGCCATGGCCAAAAGAGCTGTACAAGGAAAGGAAAGGAAAGGAAAGGAAAGGAAAGGAAAGGAAAGGAAAGGAAAGGAAAGGAAAGGAAAGGAAAGGAAAGGAAAGGAAAGGAAAGGAAAGGAAAGGTGTTCCTTGGTTCGTGGAAGTGTTCTTCAACCTTTGGTAGGTTGAACATGTGTAAGTGAGGGAAGAGTTCACAAAAGCAGGCCTCTCTCTTATTCTGTCCATCTTAAAAGCTTCAGTGACAGGAGGAGGAAAATATTTGCTCCCGACACATTATCTTAAGATTGTTCTACCTCTTACCAATGAGCAAAGCAAAGCAGACCTGCTTCTTCACATCTGACCTTGTCCTAAGTTCTTCAGAATGGAGAACCTTTGGGGCTGGGTTGAAGTAAGTGAATGAGTCATAAGAGCTGCTCAAAGGATATCACTGATACCAAAGATTAGGAAGTGAAGTGTTTTATCATAGGCGGGCAATAAATTCCTTGAATTGTATGATGCTACCTAATTCCTGAAATTACTATAGTACCTATATCCTTTTGTTCCAACCTTGGGCAGTCTTTTTTCTGACTCATGGGATACCATCTTTGGGTTTCCCCCTCCTGGTTCTATTGTAGGGTGTGAAAATTACTCATCACTTACTACACTGCATCCCTGCCAGCAGCTTACTAAGCCTGCTTTGAGCATCACAACTCAGCCATCAGGTTCTTGCCAAGCACTGGTATGTTCTTCCCCACCATTTGGAAATTAGTGGCCGAGAAAAAGTCAACAATAATATTGTTTAAATGTTTTATTTTTTTCCACTAAACCTTCCACTCATTATTTGGAATCTTTCTGAGGGATATCTGGGGGGGGGGGGGGTTTGTTTGTTTTTTTGCACATTTCAATTCTCCCTTATTGGAAACTTACAAAACAACTTCCAAACAGCTGTGGCCACAGTAAGCATGAAAATAAGTAAGCTTTTAGAGTCTGAGTCACTTATCCTCACTTATCTGTCCTTTGGAGACATTAGCTAATCAAAGTTTGATATTCAGTACAATAGAAAAAGTACACTGTAGCATTATCTGTTATCCTAGCAAGGATGGAAACTTACTATTCCCATGGTCACAACAAAGGGCTTGGTTTCATTCTGTCTTCGTTACTCTCTCAGTATAGAGGGCTATCATAGGCAACAACAAATCAGATGCCACATGTATGTGTGCATTATCAGCTCCCAGAATAAATGTCTTCTTTCTTTTGCTTTTTTTTCCCTTTCCCATCCAATTTGTGCAAATTTGTGTTCTGGGATGCTTCTCTATCAGGCCATGCAGCTGCTGTTGTTTTAGATATGGCAGGAAGTAGGTACCGGAAAACACTTAGAGCTCATGGCTCTCAGAAAAATCTAGAAATGCCTCTGATTTACTCAAGGCTCTGGCTCCAATCAAAGCCAGTAACAAAGCAGGGAGGGGGAGGGGGGGCTTCAATCAAGACAACTGTGTCTGGGTTGCAAATGTCAGGACTGAAGTTTTAGCCATCACCTTCTTCCAGTGTACTCCAGAGATATTTGATATGGCTGTGTAAATCATGAAGTGCTTGGCTCTGAGAAAAAGTTCCACTTCAGTTAACATTGCAGAAGTGGGACTGACACGTGTGCAGTCAGCACAAGCAAAGGCTTCTGTTGAACAGTCTTCAGCCAGCTGAGGAAAGCCCCCTTTTAAAATTCCTTGGGGACGAGAGCTTCTATAAAGCACCTCCATTTTCTGGCTGTTGTTTTCTCCTGCCCGGCATACACATAAAAATAGATTGTCTCAAAGGTTTGTTCACTATATTTCTAGAAATGCTTTTAACGGTGCCTGAAAAAGAAGACACTGGCCAGAGATGTGGACAGAAAATACATGGCAAACTCACTAAAACCCAAAACCTACATTGTTACTGTAATTTGTTTGAAAACACTTCTGTTAAATCTATTTTCTGCAGGACTGCTGAGCTGGGGGAGCCCTTAAAATCTACAATAAAATAAAAACACACTACTGCAATGTTGAAACAAGCCACGTTTTCAGAAATACAGAGATATAGAACATGATCAACTGCATTTCCTCCCTCACATCTACAAAATCAGGTCTTAATGAAATCACTACAGAGTCGACAATGGGGCCTCCAGACACTAGCAGTGAGGAACACAGTATACCAGACCCGCTTGCTTCCACAGGCTTGCCCCCAGTCTCCTGAAGTTCATAGGAATTGTGCAAGAGAGTGGTGCTGCTTGGTGCATGGCCTCCTGACTTAACATCTGTAAATGTTTTGGGGGGAGAGAAATGACATATTAAGATATTTCTTATTTAATTACAGTCTCCAGATGAGATTTGTTAGGAGTGGAGAAATGTATCCCATAGCGACTGATGTCAATAACTGAGCAGTCCCTAAAGCTGGCTAGGACTGAGAATACTGTGCTGCTTGCTGCCTTTGGCTCTGCTCCCTGCTTTATAATATCAAACTTAGTACCGCCTTTATATTCACTTTCAATTTTTTTTTCTATGGTAGCCCTTGCCAGCAAGCTGTAAACTACCGTATATCACTCAGATTTAAGAACCTAAATGTTAAAAACAAATTAAACACTTGTTGACATTGTAATAAAAATCAGAAATCGAACTGAGCAGCTCAGTAAAACTACACTTCAATTATTTTATGGATTTGAGATTGTTTGCTAGGATTCCCAGACTCCCAGTGCAACACAGCTATTTCCTCTTGGCAGATAGCTGGAAGAAGTCCCTGAATGGATCAAATTATGTGGCAAACACTAGAGTTGAAGTCTTGAAAGAGAAAATAGTGTCTGTTCCACCCCCACGTCATTTGCCTGGTCTTAGCAGGATGAAACTTTCATCCCTTAAGTTTTTTGAAAAGTAAGGTAGTCCATTTTTGTAAACATTATTTAAAGAGATCATCTGCTCAAAGTTGGCTGTTAATTAGCTACTTGCAGTTCAGCAAGGTCTGGCACAGCTTCCATCTAAAGTCAGGTAAATGCACGACTCTCGCCCCTCTTCTTCCATTTCCCTAAGTAACAGTTAACACTGATACTCTTTTTAAAACTTTCCCTCTTTGTCAAGTTGAAACCGCCACCAGTACCCCCAGTGCCAGGATTCTGTTTCTTAACATTTGTTTCCAAAACAGGCTGGAATGAAAGTATTTCAGAAACATGCATATCGATGGAAGTTACACCAGATGAGAATTTGTTTAATGCTGTCTTGTGAAAACTGTGGCACAGTGAATGTTTTTAAATCAAAGTTGTATAATAAACCAGTTTTTTTAAAAAGACGAAACTATTAAAAAGGTAATGTTAAGGCTATCATCTTTTTTAAAAAGATGTTGCCTTCCAGTTTCTGCTGCAGGCATTAGTTCCACAAAGAAAACAGTTTGCCTTCTTTACACATGTGTGATTGGCTTCAAAGAAGCATTCAGCTGTAATCACAGTTCTTTCCCATACAGCTTTGAAAGTCTGCAGCATATGTCCCTAGTCCTCATGGACATATAAAAATATGTTGGAAGTATCTGCTGGAGTATCAGAAACTTAAGCATATGAACATATCCACCAGCATTTCTCGCATGAAAAATATTTGCATAGTCCTTGTAACATCTCTTCTTTGACAGAGCAGAACTACAAGTGACAAAAGGCACAGATTGGACACTTGTCAGCTTCCCTCAAGTTTTGATGGGAAATGTAGGCAGCTTGGCGGAATGTTGGACAAGTGACAGTTGAAAAGTCCATTGGACAGCAGTTAGAGAGCCAAGCTTCAAGACTAGGATGCCTACATTTCCCATCAAAACTGGAGGGAAGCTGACAAGTGTCCAATCTGTGCCTTTTGTCACTTGTAGTTCTGCTCTAAGACTCTTCAAACTGCCTGAGCATGTACTCACATGCTCCATGACACAATGCTGAAGGCTCTTCTCCACTTTGTGTATGTTGTATTATTTTATCTGCAATAGTTTCTGCATGGATAGTGAAGAGGCTGGATATTATCCCTGAGAAAGCTCTCTGGAAATCACTACAAATACCTGTACTTTTGAATTTTTGTTCTTTCAATTTGCACGGAACGAAGTGCCCTTAACTATTTCCATTGGCACTTGCTTAGAGGTGCAAGTGCTTAACTGTTTCATGGATTTTCACTTAAAGTTAATTTCAGCTTCTCTGGAGTAAGTGAACTGCATATTTTTGTTTGTTTGTTACACAAAAGAGCCGAGTTTATCTAGCTCCTTGGAAGAGTCGCTTTGCAGAATAAGGTCTTCCAAATATAATAATCCTTTACTGTCTTCTATACAAGAGAATTGGGAGTTTTGCTTTCTTGAACAAATTCTGATAAGTGCTGCAGCTCTAATATAGGCAGCCAGTTGAGTTCACTGCAATTCTTCTGTTTTAAAAGCTGCTCTTATTATGTTCAGTAAGCACAGTTTTTTATGGCTTAAACTGCCTCATAGTTGACCAAAGTGCGTGGAATTTCACATAAAGCTTTATATACTGCAGCACAACCCCTATCCAGGATGCCACATTGTAACTCTCTAATTCCAATACCACATGAGCTGTTTTCTCCAGAAGTTGGAGAACCTCAGTGGCAGACTGCAGTTGCTTTAAAAGCGCACCACAAAAGGGTTTGAGTCGTTCCTGTTGTTTGAATTGGGCTTGAAAATTAATTTTCTTCCTACTTGGGATTAGACAGCGGCAGGAGATTTTGGGATGAGCCAAAGGAGCAAATACCCTTGATTCATCCTACTGCTGGCCATGGGTGTAGGGGATTGATTGGATAAGTATAATATATAAAAAGTATGAGTAATTCCAGAATTTTAAGTAGATTGGGGGGTGGGGGAGTAGCATCTTGCAGTTTTAACGTTCAGAGAATTCTGCCTAATCTCCTTCAGTGGGTCTTTTCCAGAAGATCACTTTGAAAATTTGGTCTCAAATGCTTAGACATGGCTGTCAGTGAAGGAATGTGAGCTACTTTCCAGCTCTTCGGCTCTTTCAGTAGATTGTGGCCTCTTTCCAGTAAGTGGGAATGTTCTAGGGAGTCTACCATAACTGTCATGTTGAAGGGGGCTGGGTTGCATGAGAGAGAGCTGTATTTTGCTACATATTCACACATGAGTCCACTATATCCCCTTTCCTACCTATCCAATAGTAACTCTTCCTCAGCCAAGTAGTAAAAAAACTGGCTGGAAATTTATGCTACTATCCTACTACTGTAAATCTGACTTCTGCAAGGCTTTTAATTTTCCGTGACAGGAACACTTTCCATTTTAAATTAAGGGGCAGGCATGTAGGGGACAGCTGGTAGCTGCCCAGAGACTGCCAGTTGCCAGTCCCCAACCCAAACGATGCAATTCATTCGTATGTTTTTTTGTTGGTGAAAAATATTGGTGATGATCAGGTTAGTAGTGTCAGATGTCCCCCAAACAGTTTATATGACAGTCAAACTGTCTCCCTCTCTTCTTTTACTTTTATCATTCTTTATACCTTTATTGTTTTCAAGGGTCCTGATGCCACCTTGCAGAGCAGTAGCAGCAGCTGGAGTTTCCAAACATAGGTAGGCTGGTAATTTGGTTGAAGAAATAGGCAATAAGCAAAGCTGTCTTCTGCTGAAAAATACCAAGAAAAACAACAACATATAAACTGCAATATTAGATCCATAGAGAAGAATGAAAGAGTTGGAAGGAGTCTTCTAGGCTAACTTGTCCAACTCCTTGCTCAGTGCAGGAAGACCCAAACTGATAGATGGTTGTCCAGCATCTTCTTGAAGACTGCCAATGAAAGAAAGCTTATCCATCCCTCTATGTAGTTGGTTCCAGTATCAAATTGCTGATACTCTTAGGAGGTTTCTAATGTTCAGTCACAATCTACCCACCTGTAACTGATGCCTATTAAATATAGTCTTGCCATAAGAAGCAGTAGAAAACAAGACTAGGGGCATGCACAGAAAAAAATGGTAAATCTAGTTCGTTTGTTTTTTACCAGATCTGAGGGGCGGGGGGGAAATCAGAATTCCCTGAATTCCGAATTGATTCTCTAATGCAGTTTGGCTATTTCAGAAAACGATGACCATTGTTTTCTATGGGAAAATCACTTTGGGGGTTATCTGGTTGGCTGGGGGAGTCATTTTTTGCCCAACCCATCAGATTTGGAAGGAGCCTACTTCTGACGGTCCTCTAAAAACCTAGCAAGTTTCATGAAGATTGGAGCTTGGGGGCCTCTCAAAAGGTGCCCCCAACCACTCTCTATTATTCCCTATAGGGAAAAATATCTGGGCGATCCTAGGGAGGGCTGGGGAGGCATTTTTAAAACAAACTCTAACAAATATGCAAAAGACCTACACTCTAAAGTCACCCAAGTTTCAGGAAGATTGGACTCTGGGGACCAATTCTATGGGCCCCTGAACAGTGTGCCCCCAGCCACTCCATTGTTTCCTATGGGGAAAAAGTCAGCTGACTCCTGTTGCAGAAACACACAGGCAAGGCTGCCATGGCCAAGATACACTTCCAAATGCATGTTGAACTCTTCCCAGAGAAAGCCCAACAGAACTAAACTGAAGCAGTTAATGGAATTCACCCCCAGAACCAAGTGAAGCAAGAGACACTGTTGCAACTTAGCCCAACAGAAGCAAACTGAAGTAAGGGAATGGAATTTCCCTCCAGAACCAAAGTGAAGCAAGGGGACCAATATCACATTAGAGAATTACACACATTCTACCCAAACCAAACTAAAGCATCTTAGAGCAGAACTAGACGAGACACATTACACAACGCTATGTGAGTGCCTAGAATCGTCTGTTCCTACCTGCCCATGTCCATTTTACCCCCAGTGAACACGTGTCCTGTAGCCCTAGTCCATGAACGTGTCGGATAACTGGTGTAGTCACAGTTGCAAGTGACCATGGTGATAATCAGTGAGTCGCCATTGCAGAGTGTCGGTTTTGGGCAGCTTCCACTTCCCTTTCCCCTCTTTTTGCCCTTAGGTCTAGCTTACACTCAAGAGTGTTTTGCTTTTAATGTTTTAAATTCTCTCGTTTTCTAGCTGACAACGATGCGTCCCTACTCCTCCTTCCTACACCCTCCTCCCCCCTTAACTTCCTCCTGCTGCTCTCCAGTTGGGGTGGCTGAGGGCACCTTCTTTGGGGGGGGGCATAAAATGGCTCCCCAGGGTCCAAAATCCACGAAGGAGACGTACTCCTGTCTTCTAAAGACCAGACCACCCAAGTTTCAGAGAGATTGGATCCTGGGGAAGGCATGATTTATGTGTTTCTCCAGTTACTGTCATTTTTCCCTTGCAGTAGGAAGAAATGGGGTGGCTGAGGGGCCATAAATGGCTCCCCAAGGTCCAAAATACACCAAATTTGCACGGGACCTACTGCTAACTATCCTCTAAAGACCCCCCCCCCCCAAGTTTCAGGGAAATTGGATCCTAGGGAAGGCATGATCTGTGTGTTTCTCCAGTTGCTGTCATTTTTTTCCTGAAATGGGGGGGGGGTGAGGGCACCTTCTTTCGGGGGGCACAAAATGGCTTCCCAAGGTCCAATCTCCCTGAAACTTGGGGGGTCTTTAGAGGACAGTTAGCAGTAGGTCCCCTGAAAATGTTGTAGATTTGTTTTGGAAAATGCCACACCCATCCCCCTGGATAGCCCTCATAGTTTTCACTATAGGGAATAATGGAGATCAGAGATAGCTGGGGACAAACAAGCAGGAAAGAGTTGATTCTGGCTGACTGCAAGAAACGCTGCCATGGCTCCCAAAGTGGGGATTGCCTACTCCCCTTTGCATAGATGCCCTCCTTCCTGGCAGGCCGAGCTGCAAGATCTCAGTAGAAGTATGGAACCTCCGTTTTTACCCCCTCCCCCAGAAACCCGACAGGGTTTTTTCCCTTATAAGTCCAATTGAGTAAACAAGTCTCCCTCTCAGAAAAGCTGCAGAGGAAGGTTTAAGCATGTGTGAAGATAAGGTGCATCATGAGATACCATCTCTCGTCTGGGAGGTATGGGGAAGAGACACATGCCAGTCCAAGCACAGGATTGAGTGCAGTGTGACTGCAGTGTGCGAGTGAATGGGAAAGCAATAGAGAAACATGTGTAAGTGCGTTCATGTGTCATACACATGTAATTTGTCTCATGTAGTTTGACTCTTAACCCACTGTCATTCATGGCAGCCAGGCACAAGGTTCAGCCAGTGGGGAAACACCACAGAACAGAACCAAGCAGTACCCAGCCACAAGTACAAGGAACTCCCTTCAGTTTTTGTTTAGGATTGCATCTTGTTCAGGAGTCCATAGAATTGGTCCTCAGAGGGCCAATCTTCCTGAAATTTGGGGGGGGGGGTCTTTAGAGGACAGTTAGGAGTACATTTCCTCCAAATTTGGTGAAATTTGGTTGAAAAATGACTCCCCCCCCAGCCCACCAGATAGCCTCCAGAGTGATATTCCCATAGAAAACAATGGCTGAATTTTACCAAATTTTTACTAAAAATTCAGTATACCCAGATTTTAGCTTATCAGCCAAAATTTCATATTTTAAGTTGAATTCTGAACCAAACTGCACACCCCTAAACAAGACTTTGTCCTCTTCCATTTGATAGTCCTTCAGGTAGTTCAAGAGAACATTCTTGTCCTTCATCCCTTGGTCTTCCTTTTCCAGGCTAGACATATGCAGTTCCTTTAACCTTTCCTCATAGGATGTATTTTCCAGACCCTAACTATCTTCAGTGGTCTCCTCTGGTGCTCCGCCTCGGTTTTTCTAAATCTTAAAGAGGAGCACTGTAACTGGACACGATACTCCAGATGAAATCAGACTAGAAGGAAGCAGAACAGAACAGTTAATTCTTGCATCTTTGGTACTATGTTTCCCATGCTTGCTTGTTTTAGAGTACGGCTCACTGAACTTGACTGAACTTATGAGTAAACATGCAAAGGATTAGGCTGTACAGTGTAGCCATTTGGCCTTGAGAATGTCATATATTGCTAGTAAAAGACAAGAACTAAATAGGAAATCTTTAAGCACTGAGTGTGCTGGTGGTGGGTGCAGAATGTCTGCTGACAAGTGATATGCCCAGGTGTCATGTGACAAGAATCGGTGTGAACCTATCATTGACACCAGATGTTTGCAGTAAGATGACGTGTCCTTGACCATACTATGAGCTCCACTTAATTCCATCTGGTTTTATTTTAACCACAAAGTGTCAATTATTTTAAAATCCTGCAATTCTGTTATATTATTTGAATTCTGCTCTCACAACAGTTTTGTATCAGAACCAGAGTGCCTGTTAGCATAACCATCCTGAATCAATTAGAAGCATGAAATGAAAGAAATTACTTAGGCTATATCCACACAGGAATGTCTCATTTTCCCAGTTCAACAACTTTAAGATTTTGTGTTGCTCTTTCTTTGTGTGAAGTATGCCATTCCACCATTTCTCCATAATTACCCTGGCTGCTGCATGGGCTACAAGACAATCTCTTTGTGTTGCACATGTTTGTGTATGGCTTTCAGGACTCTGATCCATTCATTAAAGCTTCCCCCATCCCAGTCCTGTGTGGATATGCCCTTTGGTGACTGTGATATTTCATATTATCACAGTATAAGGACCACTGGATAATCTTGGAATTGATCAATAAGTGCCTATTTGGGCTTAATGATTCAATCTCATATGCCAGCTTGAATTTGTGGAAGAATTCTGAAACTTGGGTCAAGTTTTATAAGAAATGAATGAATAAAGGAAATTATATACTGCCCTAGTTAATAAGAGAAGATAGTGATTTTCTAGTAATCAACAGGAGTAAAATTTTCCACCACAAGTCTGCCACTCAGAAGCCATTGTCAGGGCTTGCAGTGGCCGCCACTGGGCGGGGCGCCGGTCTGACCGGCCCTAACGTCAAAGGGGTGCCAGGGAAGCTGCAGGACCCTGCTCTGTGGAAGGAGGGGCAGTATACCTCACCCAGACTCCCTCTCAGTCCACTCGCTGGCCTGCTCAACCTGTGCCACTCTCCTCCTCACCTCCGCTCTGCTCCAACTCCACTCCATTGCTCCTACTCAACCCACCACTCCCTGTGGGTGTGCTTCCCTTTTATCCCTTCAGCCTAGCCATGCTCCATCTGCCAACCACGCCCTGCTGCTGCCTTCCACCCATGGCCTCCTGCTGCCTTCCACCCATGTCTGCATCTGAGGTATTGTTTGAGCCAAGTACAGTCTTGTCATCTACATGGCCTTGGAGATTCCAGAAATGTACATTCTTCTCCAAGTCTTAAATACCTTGCCTAGTTGTCACAGCACAAAACTAAGCTTGAAGACTGAAGATTTCTCAACATCAACGAAACATTTACAAGAGAAAGTAGCATCAAAATCCAGTAAATCAGTTACACTAGATTGCCATTTGAGGATAATGAAGCAGAACATAACATTCAAAGTGCATTGGCATACAAAGTTATGGACCGAAAATCATAATTGCTGGAGATGTGATGGTGCATCTAAAATAAAGTTTATAATCTGTCTAACCCCATGCCACTCAGTTTTGATGTGGTTAAGATCCTCTTTAACCTGGTCCTCTCAGCCTCAAATCACATTTGTTTTTTATTCTCTCATATTGGGATACACTCTACTGCATTGGCCATGCCAAAACACAGTGGGAGATGGGCTCTGAGAAGGCAATCTTGATAGCCAAAAAAGGAAATTAAATTGCAAATAATAATGGAGATCACAAAACATTTCGCATATTGAGCAATAGTTTGGAGACATGTTGGATCTTGGGTGAAAGAAAAAGAATTGTTTACAATGGCCATGGAAGTTGGAATGTTTGTTTCTTGGCACAGTGATATTTTGTTGAGCTAGAGGAAGACTGAGATGCGTAACTTTGTGAAGTTCTGCTGTAGTCTGCCTCTCCCCTCCTTGCCTCCCTCCTCTGTTGTCCTCTTCTCTTTCTTCTATTCCTCTCCCCATTTCTTTTTAATATATTTCCTCCCCTTATCTCTAGTCAGTGGCTTTGTGTTGGTGGTGGGATATATTCTTTTGTAATTTGAGGTGCTTATATGCTGCAGTTTCCATTTATCATTATAGGTTAGATTATTCAAAAAACTATTTCAAATCTTTAAAAAAAATTTAGTGTAAATGTAGAAAGTTCTGTCTGACTAAATGCAAGTGACTGTATATTTATTTGATATTCTTTCATGTATCAGAAAATCAGCTACACTAGTACATCATCAGTACCTAAGGCAGGTTTCATTATTCATAGAAACAACAAATGTGGGGCTAGAGGGTAGCTGGCTTCTAACATTGCTAACTGCACCTGATTGCTATCTTGCACTTAATTGCTATCTTGTTCTATGGCTACTGGTTTTTAGGTATTACTGCAAATAAGATATTGCCTGGAATTAAGTGTGGTGATCCAGTATTGCTTGAGGCCAATTTTTTAATACATACAACTAGCTTAGAAGCACACATACATTCATTAGAGAAGGCATTTCATGTATACCAGGGATGCTGATTTCTCAGAGACCACTCTTCTCCAAACAGTAGCATAGACAAGAAAGTTGTATTCTTCCACAAACCCCAGATTGGCCCTTCACACTTTATAGGATCTGTGGTGAAATTAATTTCACCTAGTAATAAGGGATTCACAGTTACAAAGCACATGACTGAGCAAATGTTTTGTCACATTTCAAGTAAGATACGGTTGAGCTACTTGGTCAGATCTGGTCCATGTGCCATCATTGTCCATCACTGATTTAGGCCATCAATTGTTGGCAAATACTTAAATGGAAAGCAAGCCATTAAAAAAATACTGGCTTAGATTCCCACCTACATTTTTCTCAGATGGAAGGATTCCCATCCACAGAAGCCCAGCTTCCCGAGCTGTCCCCTGTGCTGCAGAATATGCCTCCTGAGGGGGTGGGGGAACCCCAGGAACAGCATGGGGGGAATTAGACATCTGCAGTGGGAGGGAGGTATAGGCACCCCCTCCCCCCCACCATGCAAACAGAAATTTTAGGCAGTGTCCAATCCACTAGGAAGTAAAATAAAATGGAGCACTGAGACACTGGGCTTCCCCCCTCCCTGCCAACACTTTTTTCAGTCCTCATGGGAATCCTTACCATTTCAACTTAATTTTTAAATATCAGCATTTTTTAAACATATGATACGCTATGTTTGCTTTTTTGGTATGTGGTGTGGAAATTCTGTGTAAATTTTGAATGCATGCCTAGCATTTGTTTCAGTTACTTGTGCTATATGAAAGTAAATACATAATTTTGGTTAAGATGTGGCTTTTTGTCTTATTTCTCCTTCTCTGAGATAATGTATGTGCATGCATATATGAATTTGGGAGTAGATGGGGTGGTTGCAACTTGTAATATGATAGGCAGCACTTTTCATACTTTCTTTTTTTACAATTTAAACTACTGCTATAATTATCTTTTTTAAAGGAGCTGTGAAATCTTCATTATTGCTTTTTGCTGTTGTTATTTTGGGGGTTTTAGTTTTTTTTACTAAGAGTGTTATTCTTCTGTCAACTATTTACAGTCCAAGTCAATGTCATTGTGAGATTGACACAAAGTGATCAAAAGATGCTGCGTTTTGAGAGCCTGACAGCTTTCATTGGTTAAAAAAGTGGTCCCGTTTACAGCAAAGTGCAACTTACTCGTATTTTTCATCTGTGTTGGATAGAAAATATAATGCCAGGGAGGCTCATACAATATGAGCTGATAAATCTGGTGACAGGACTGATTTGGAATAGGAATCCTGTCCTGACCCTAATTAAGTGGTTGCTGCATCTAGTTTTAATTTCCAACAAAAGACTACAAAACCTTTTTTGAAAAACTCTTTAGTAAATGCAATTAAACAAGCAGTGCAATTGGTGACCCCTCCCAACGAATCACCTGCCCCCTCCAAAAGCGTGCTGCAGAAGAAAAAGCTTTGCATTTCTTCTGAAATGGAGTTTCAGGTAGGTAGCCATGTTGGTCTGTACTAGAACAGCAAGATTCAAGTCTGGTGGAACCTTAAAGAGCAACGAGATTTTCAGGGTATAAGCTCATGAGAGTCAAAGCTCCCTTTATCAGATACCATGAAACATAGACAGCAAGACCCTACCACTTGAAGCCCTTTCCACAGTCATCTGATTCCACAATTTAGATTTCAGGCCCAGAAGAAAAAGGTCAGGAAAATTATTCCGCTTTAATGACTGTCAGACATCACTGCCAAAACATGATTAACGGACAGGAGGATAATCTTTTATTAAAAACCCTGCTACTTGTTGTCAGTTACTTGTTTCACTAGCCTGTTCTCTTGTTTCCAAAAATAGTATGCCCTGTGGTAGTAGCTTATTGTGATTAAAGGGAGAAAAATAAGTAAAGATTTAGACACATCCTGAGTACCTGAGGTAATACAAGATCCACTGTCTTCATGGAATGTGTGGTTATATTTTCCACTGTTCCATAAACCTTTTTTGTTATTGGTTAGTTTATTATCTTTTTTAATTCTGTGGCTTTTAGAGTAATCTATTGTATGATACAGTTTTTGTTCTTCACTGATTAAATATTGCTAGTTTCTATCCATGACAGAGATTTTCTGCTTTTAGAACAGCACTCCTAACAAGATCATTATTTTTATGGTTATGTAATATTATTCTTTACACCTTCATTACATGAAAAGAATGCTGTATGTTAATTAGTAGTAGTAGCCTGGCAATATAAATCTATATTTTAATGTACATGGAGAGTTTATTACATCAGTGATCATAGATTTAGAGTTATTTAAACCTCATCTTTCTCCCCAGTAGAAGCCTGAAGCAGCTTACTATCATTTTCCTCTGTTCCATTTTATACTCACAACACCCTGTGAGGTAAGTTAGGATGATAGTTGTGTGACTGGCTTGAGGCCATCCAAGAAGCTTCATGGCAGAGTGGGGATTCAAACCAGGGTCTGCCATATCCTAGTCTGACATTCTTCTAACCACTACACTACTTTGGTTTCGATGATTATTGGCCAAGAGAGAGAGAGAACCTAATGCCACAGATGGATAGGGCAGGCAGGAAAAAGCGTCTAGTTACCACTGGCTGACCAGCTTAGATTTTAGTGAGAAGCAGGAAAAGTAGAGAAGTCTAAAAAGGAAAAGTAGCAGCAAACCAGGAAAGGAAGAGGTGGGTGTCTGACAGTACAATCCTAATCAAAGTTATGCCATTTTAAGTTCATTGAAGGGTGTAACTCTGCATAGGATTGCACTATGAGAAGGCTACAGACCCAGGGGAGCTGTGAGGCACCAGGATTATTGTAAGATGAACTGATCCAAAAGAATGTGGCAAAAAGGAAAAGGGCAGTGGGAGCTATAGAAGAGGGAAAGAGCAAAGAGTTTCAGCAGAAATTCAGAAGGCTGAAGTTAACATACAGATTCTAAAACAACCAGCCAGATTTTTGGCTGCAGGCCTCTAGCGTGATTATGATATAATACCATTTTAGAATGATTTATCTTTAGGAGGTTTTCCTAGGTTTTTACTAGTTGACTATTGGGAAAACTCCAAGTGTTGTACAATTGCACACATTTGTCTAAATTTATGATTTCCCCCCCATGACAAACTTTGAAACTAAGCCCTTCCAAATATCCCTGGGGGCCTGGAAAAGATTAGAACAATGTATAATAAGATAAGCTGAAACTCTGTTAGATAAAAGCACAATGTGTATGACTTTACCTATACAACGGAGAGTCCACATATATGCCAGTTTTCCTGCATTTCTTACTACGTTTATAGCAAGTCAAAAGAAGTTGAATAACAAAAATCTTATTAGTTCTTTCACCCCCACAGCAACCCTGAAATGCAGGACAGTATTTTAGTTTTAGTAGTGAATAACTAGACCATTCTAGGTAGTGCTTTAAAAAAACACGCTTTTATGACATTCTGTATCGCTTTATAGCGTTTGACAAACCATCAAAGTAAAGGCAGCAACGTCTGTATGTAACCCTCACATAACACTTGGGGTGAGTTCATACATTGCAATTTCCTCACACAATAGTTGCAACGTGAAGCGATGACTTCCATGTGTAAAACAGCCTTCACAGATGAAAACCACATAAATACAGACTGGATTGTGATGCTACCTCATATCACACCAACAGCAACACCTTACAGAAGAGGCAGCTTGCACTTTCAGCAGCAAGTCGTCAAATTATGAGTCACAAAACTATGTACATGCAAGTGTGAATTGGCCATGAGAAAATGATAATTTCTCATTCACCATTAATGATGTACTCTGATGTACACTGGAAATAAAGACATCGCATAACAGAGGGACCTGAATTGGGCTACCTGACTCATTTATGCTAAAGGGCATCATTTATAAACTTAGATGATTTGGGGGAGGGGAGTCAAGAGGATTCCACTTCTGTTGCCATCATTTTGATGCTGCATCTTTCTTATTTTGTAGCATTACACTAGAGAGAATGCAGTGGGTTTAGAACACCGTGGCACCACTAACTTTTAAAAAATAACACTAGGTCTCGTGTGGAGTAGAATGTGGGCAGACTTTACAAATGACCCACGTAAATTATAATTTAAATGAAAATGTAGCTCAGTGAGCTGAATTACATAGTACTCTTGGTATTAAATGTCCTTTTACACCATAGCTGTAACTTTTATGATTTGAGAGTTTGTCATGTATTTGGTGTTGTAAAAAGCAGGAAGCATTTTTATCTCTCTGGGAAGAGGTTTACAATCTATTATGGCCTGTTCAATGGCACCTGAGGACATTTAGATCTAGCAGGATCAGACACAGAACTACAAGTTCAGTTAAGTACCCTATTGACATAGTTTCATACTTGAATTGTCTACTATTATGAGATATAGCCAGTGAACTTATTTTTCATTAAATGTATTCATGGTTCAATAGATTATATACCATTCCGGATTGATAGATACTAAAAAAAATTAAAAAGCTATGTGTTAGTTCCACCTGAAACATGCATTTTGAAAATGAATTTACAAGACATTTCCCAGCAAAAGCCGATACTTTACTGGTACATTGGTCCCACCGTCGTAGGAAGAATACAAAAGTGGAAGTATCTGAGCTTACTGAATTTCCATATTGTCACCTTCAGGTGGGGAGCAAGGACAGGCATTTCCTAGCTGCCATTGCTAAGCAATAACCAAAATGGGGGCAGGGGTGTCCTGTTTGCAGAGACCTGTGCAGATGCCACCCCTACATGGTATGCAGCAGGATAGTAGCATGGTACAGTGAACCTGTCTTTCTTCTGTAATAATTACACTTGGGAAGGTTCATGTCACTTTCCCCCAAGAACTTGTGCACTATGCCCAAATAATACAAGGTTTACATAGGAACAGTATATCTTCTATAGGGCCATTAATGAAGAAGACATGTATAGCTTGAAACTGATAAAAATCCAAATCCAAATCTTTATTATAAGCAGTCCTTGACCAGCATAAAATGTAACAGCGTTCATATAAGAGCTTCTAGAGCTATAGGTTTTAGCTCCTACATTAAGCTTGAGACTTCTGAGAATGTATTTAGAGATGACATGAAAACATGAAAAAAGAACGGGCACTGGCCAGTGTTCACATCATTTTTAACAGTGACTATATGTAAAGCTGCCACATGGGTTCACTAAAAGCCAAATCTAGAGCAAGGAAACAAATTATTGGTGGAGTTCATCTGTCAAACAGGCTAAGCAGACATATGCTAAATACCAAAATATGTTATGAGGATATTATTTCTTTAAAGGTTAAGAACCTTAAACATTTTTACCTAGTCTATGACTGAAAGCCAATGTGGTATAGTGGCTAGAGTGTTGGACTAGGACCTGGGAAGCCCAGGTTCAAATCCCCATTATACTATGGGAGGTCACTGGGTGCCCTTGGGCCAGTCACATACTTTTAGTCTTACCTACCTTGCAGGGTTGTTGTGAAGATAAAATGAAGAATGATGTAAGCCACTTTGGATCCCCATTGGGGAAACAAGTGGAGTATAAATGTAGTAAATAAATACATAGTCTGGCCTTCTGTTACTTCATTCCCTCCACTATTACCACATCGCTTTTTGATTTGGTGAAACTTTGTAAGATCTATAATCAAACTGGAAGAAAGTATGGAAACATGAAAAAAACTTGTCTGTCTTTGGCTGTAAAAACAGAATCTTGTAGCAGCTTAAAAACTTCCCCATTCTTTGCATTGTTGTGATTAACCATGTATATAATGGACATCCTTATCACTGAAATATATAAAAGAGAGCAGAATATTTTGTTTACTTTATTAAAATATTTGGATCCTGCTTTTCCTAGTGACTCAAGGTGGTTTACAAATCACAATATAAAACATACAGAAATAAAATAAAACCCCCAAATAACTTCCTCCTCCACTGTACCTGCAGACTATTATTTATTTGTTAATGAAAATATTTGCTTCCCATTTCCCACAACCTAATCTACTTAGAAACTAGGTGAAAAAGTTCCCTTCACTATCTCTATGCCAGTAAAAACTTCACATTTTTGCCCATCTGGTTGTTCTTAAAGGTACAAGAATAGGGCCAATAAAAAGATGGTTGTCCTTTACTTCAGGGAGAGCAGTCATCACACTGAGATTATTCCCATTTCCATTCTGTGCTCCTAACAACTGCCAGGAAAGATGAGAATAATGGCTGCCCTCCACCAAGTAAGTATTGGACCTAGGGATACACACACCCCCAAGGACATAAGCCAATGACTGTTAACCAAGGAATAGAAGGTAAGGCTTGTGAAAATCAAGCTGGGATGGGTAAGATATAACTGATCAGAAGCAAGCAGTTCTACTTAGCTGCAGACTTTTTAGCATTTATGTAGGTTGGGGGTGGGTAGGAAGGAGGAGACATGAGGCCATCCACAAATGAAGTCTCAGTCAGTGAGAAATTGTTCAAACAAAGGAATGGAAAAATATTCACTTACAAATTGATTGGAACTGGCTGCTTTGCCAGTGTTGCAAGAGTAGAAAAGAGATGTAAGATCTTTTAAAGATAGCTGACTATGCTAGGCCAGCCACATTTTACCAATCTGTTCATTATGAGCTGTATTCCTCCTTCACTGGTTGTTCAAGAATTTGTAGAGAGGTATAGGCAGCAATTCTAAACACACTTCCCTAGCAGTAAGCACTACTGAATAATATGGGACTTACATCTGAGTGGAACTGTTTAAGATTGCTTCCATAGGCTCATAAGTCTATTACCTATGTGTACTCCTTGCAGCCACTGTGTAATTAGAGATGGGCACGAAATGGGAAAAAACGAAACGAGCGTTTCATGTTTTGTCACATTCCACGAATCCCAAACTTACACAAAATTGTCCCATTTTGCTAAACAATTTGTTAGTTTCTTGATTCGTCAGAACCCCGGGCACTTCAATGGCCCACTTCATACCCAGAGATGCCAAACTTGCAGGGAGACTTCAGCAGGCTCTCCTCCACCCACCCTCACCCAACAAGCCAGCAAGAACAAATGCTTTAAATAAGAATATAAGCAAAGAAAATTAAAGAAAAAAAGGTAGGCCTCAGTCAAGCTAGGCTTCAGAGCCAAGCAATGCCCTGAGACTGGGGTTGGGTGGAGGAAAGAAGGCACCCTCACCCAACGACCTTCCAAGCAAGGCCAAGAGCTGAAAATAAGAAAGAGGCTTTTCAGTCTCTTTTAAAGCAGCAGCAAATCCAGCCAAAAGCTCCCAATTCCACTCTCACTCCAGATCCCAGCAACAGGTCCTCCCTCTCCCTCTGTCTAATAGAACTGAAAAGCACGAGGCAGAGAGCTGTGCCTTATATAAAAAATGCTCACATAGAGCAGAACAGGAGGTCTCTGGTTGGCAGACAGATCTGCCTAACAGGGTTTGGAGGGATGAGATTGGTGTTCCCATGGCTACAGAAAGCCCATCTCCTCAGTTGCCTATGGGATTAACCCCCCCTGCTTCTTGCTGTATAGGGCAGAATAGACACTCTCCAGTTGGTAGGGAGAGCTGCCTATCAAGGTTATGTGGGCTAAGATTGGAGTTTCCAATGGCAACAAAAGGTCTGCAGACATTCTGGGCCTATGTTACCTAGGGAATCAATGGATCGGCGCCAGCCTGTCTGGCATCATGAATCATTCACGAATCGGCCCAAAAAGTCATGAATTTCATGAAAACCACGCCCCCACGAAACACGTTTTGTGAAACACGAATCAGCTCGATTCGTCACGAAATTTTATTTGTATTTCAATTCGTGCCCATGTCTATTTGTGATGTATAATAGTACTCTATTATAAGAGCACTTAAGAGTGCATAGTGCAGTACCTCATTAATTTGAATACTGTTTTATCCCTTTAAAAATTGCACTCCAGTTTAGAGGCCAGACTTTAATAGGTTATTAATCTTGGCTCCTAAAATTGCAACTTCAGCTTTCTGTGACCTTTCTTCGAAATCCTTAGCTCCTCTGTTCTTTTACAGTTTCTATTTGGCATCTCTGGTCCTTAACTTGCACTTGCAAATGATGTATAACATTGTAAAGTCACAGGAAATCTGAACTCGCATTCTTTTATGCACCAAAGCATTCACCACTGTAGTGTGTGGGCTTTTGTATCATTGCTTTAGCATTCCCTTCTTTCCTCTTTTGCCAATATAGCTGCTGTAGTTTCACTCAGGTTTCTTTGGCATAGAAGAACATAGCATCAGCAAAGGTATAATATCTGTGGTGAAAAGACTTTAGGGTGAAGGAACAGATCTGGGCTGTATTCTGCTACAATAACATTAATATAGAAATTTGCCTTTTCTCTCAAACCAGGACCAGAATTTCACCCTGGGTTTTGTAGCAAATGACAGGCCAGATTCTTTATTCTCAGGAACAGCCAGTTGAATATACAGGGGAAGAAGCCAAAATGTCAGCAAAGTTTGTCTTTTATTTTCAAGCTTTGACTGCAGCATAACAGATCTTTAATGTTCTTATTGCTAAATATCTCCTGTTGAACCCTCCTCCTTATTTTTAAAAATGGAGACTCAAAAAGTGTTTTGTCAATAATATTATTTAGTAAAACAAAAGTTTCCATGGCAAGGGCACTTTAAAGTTAAATATAGGAAGAAAAACTCCTTATTAAACTAAATTGTGGTGCAACAGTTTGCCACATCCTGTTGCAGTGGCATCTGATGTGTTTAGCAAAGGAAAAGAAGCATTTTCAAACTTCTGGCAGGTAGCGTGGTCACCTGATGAACCTGTCTTTCATAACTCTATTTTGGCTTTCAAAAAAAATGATGTCAGTGGAAATGGTGAATATGAAGATGGAAACTATCAGTCTGACAAATTTGAGAAGTGGAGGGCATGTTGGGAAACTGTGGGTGTAATTGGTAAGTTCACCAGAAAACGTATTTTTAAAAGCAAAAGCTACCTGAACATGTAGGAAGGAAGGATTCTACTTATCTACGGTAATGTTTCAGTCTAAGAATTGTAAATTGAAGTTTCTGGCTTGAATAGCAGTTTGGCCACAAACTGGCTATGTACTTTTTAGCATGTCAGGTATCTCCCTTTGTCCCTAAGCTACTTCATCTGTAAAACGGTTCTTGTCCTATTCTCACAATATTATAAAAACAAATCAGCATTTGTAAAGGCCACTGGAAAACTTCTCATCCACCAGCCAGCCTACCTTTATCTGATCCCCTGTCTTCAGTTTTTCCTCCTTCCCTCACCCTTGCAGCCTCTCCCTGGAGAAACTCTGGGTGAGTTGCACAGTATTGGCAGTTGGGCCAGGCCCAGTTGCATACTGGGAAACTAGCAAGGACTTGCGAGAGCTCATTTCTCCTGTATCCTCTTCCCCACAAGATTTCCTCTTTTCCTCACTAAGGTTGCCAGCTCCAAGTTGAGAAATTCCTGGAGATCTGGGGACAGAGCTTGGAGAGGGGAGGGTTTAGGGATGAGGAGGGACCTTAGGCATAAAGTCTAGCCTCCAAAGCAGCCATTTTCTCCAAGAGAACTGATCTTTGTAGTCTGGAGATCAGTTGTATTTCCAGGTATGGTTGTTAAGAGAAATTCTCTTAATTCTTCCTTATCCAGTTTATCCCTGAAATCCAACAATCGTTTTCCTCTTTTTAGGAATTTGGAGTCAGTTTATAATCAGTTCCTTTTTGATCAAAGAGAAATTTGAAGGGCAGGAAGGGAGGTTCTGCAAAATCTCAGAATTTCACTCTGTAGATGCTAAAAGACAGGCAATGTCTTCAGAAGCCTTCATGTTTTCCTGCTAGAGCACCACCCTGGGGTGTATAAAATAAAACAGCTGCAAGGGCTGAAGTTACAAAAGGCACCTTGATTTTTCTTTGAAGAGAAATGAAAGAGAAATCTTGCACTTAGAAGAGAAAAAAGTGAATAAGAGGAACCAGTGACTATATTTAGAAAAGTAAATTTTGGAAAAAGAAATTCCACATCCCATAACAACCCTAATTCCAGGAGATTTTCAGGCAGTACCTGGAGTTTGGCAACCCTATTTCCCACCCACCAACTTTTACCTGCCCCATCTTTAGCTGTATTTATTATTTATCTGGAAGTGACAGTGTCACAGTGGAAGTGATGTCATCAGCTGGAGGCCCATTTACACTCATTTCCACAGCCTCCTTGCCAGGTTCCCACAGATGGTAGGCAGTCTCTGGGTGACATGCCTTTTCCCACCAATTGCCAGCAATCAGTAGGCAAAGGCTGCAATTGCTGGAATTTTCCCACCATCAGCAAGCAACTGGCAAACTTATATAGCAAGTTGCCTGTGGTTGCTGTTGGGCCTGGCCCCAAGGAGTCCTCCCTCAAAAGCCAAAATCACCCTGAAAGGGGCCTTGCCCCCCCCCCTGCTTTTTATTGGCACAAACCAAGAGTTGAAAGCTGGCAATGCTATAATGATTACCTAGCAATGGCCACTGAGGGCATTCCTTTCCTAAAGCTACAGGTCCTGCTTCTACAGGTGGGGTTATTTCCCCTCTCCCTTTAAGATTTTTCTGCAAACGTGGGGCTCTTCTCAGGTTTGTAGAAAAAACTGTTTTGTCTGTCCATGGCTCCAATATCAAGATTTAAGTATCCACACACGAGGGGGGCGGGGGTTGAGAGATATATTGATAGTAAAAGTATTTCTACATCCTGTGGCACTGGGTCCCAATATGCCTATGCTTATTTCAGAACTGAAAGTCTGAAATAAACTCAAGCATCAATTACAATGTCCTTCATTTTAATAAATTCAACATATCACTTAGTGACTGAAACACATTTAAATTCCAGATATATGATATACGATATATTAAGCTGACTAAAATGTTTTTGGTTTTAGAAGACCTAGGAAATGGAGAGAAACCCAGCAAGCCGATTTACTTTTAAATTTTTTAATTGATTCATTTTTCTAATTTTCAGACTGTATACATAGAATAATTTTCAGACTGTATACATAGAATAAAAGAGCCCCGTGGCGCAGAGTGGTAAGCTGTAGTACTGCAGTCCAAGCTCTGCTCACGACCTGAGTTCGATCCCAGCGGAAGCTGGGTTCAGGTAGCCGGCTCAAGGTTGACTCAGCCTTCCATCCTTCCGAGGTCGGTAAAATGAGTACCCAGTTTCCTGGGAGTAAAGTGTACATGACTGGGGAAGGCAATGGCAAACCACCCCATAAAAAGTCTGACAAGAAAATGTCGTGATGCGACATCCCCCCATGGGTCAGTAATGACTCGGTGCTTGCACAGGGGACTACCTTTACCTTTACATAGAATAAATCCAAAATTTGAGACTGTTTTGTTTTCCTATTTGGGCAAAATAGTCATTTTTAATGCTAAGGACGGTTTAAATGAGGTTTGGGCCTGTTTAATTTTTAACTGCTATATAAAACTCTCTCTGTCATCCCAAAGGTATTGATGTAAAATCATGAGTTCTACTTAAGATGTATTTAGAAGAAGAAAGAATTATAATCCCGAGTATCTTCTGCAGACCTTGATTAAATGAACAGGTTGAATTGTAGGATAATGTCTCCAGTGTCATAATGACATAATTTTCTTTGTGCCTAGAAGTAGTGTCAGTGGTAAATCTTTTTTGGTTTTTTGTGTTTTGGGGGGGCAAAAACCATAGAGTTTTTGTCCTAGCAGCAGAGTGGTTCTGGCATGCTGCTGGCATGATGATGTCACTTGCAGTTGTGACCTTTTGTGGGGGGGGGGGGGGCATCGACATGACAACATCACAGGCAAGGGCTTGCAGCTGCTGGGGCTTGTCCCTGCCTGTTCCTGGCCACCACTGACCCTCTAGGCAGTGGCCCACTGGGAATTTTCCCTGTAAGTTAAATAGCCAGTCCATCCCTGGTAAAGAAGTTAAAAGCAAAGGAATCATGAAGATCCTTGTCTTCAACTTGAACGTTAGCAACAAAAAGCTAGAAGTAAGATTAGGGCTCCATATCTGCTGGTGCATAAAGATATTTCTAGTGGCAGTTGGCCTGCAAAGCTCCTTAAGCCCCACCCCCAACTAAAGCTTCATTTACCAATTCAAAATCATGTGCAAGATATGTCCCAACCACAATGCCAAAGTACTTTCCAGGAAGGTAACCAGGCCCCCCATATTAGCTGATGGTTAGGTGTGCTTCCTGTCAGCTTTCTTCTGCTGACAGGAAGTCAATAATGCTAGGAAAAGTAGAAGGCAGTAGGAAAAGAGGAAGACCTAAAACGAGATGGCTTGAATCAATAAAAGATGCACGTCCTCCAGTTTGCAGGATCTGAGCAAGTCTGTTAATGATAGGATGTTTTGGAGATCTTTCATTCATAGGGTCGCCATAGGTCAGAGGTGACTTGACAGCACATAACACACAAGTGTGCTTATCCACAGTGATCCCAAATGTGGAGCAGAAAACCTTGCTGGCATGATAGAAGATATGATAGGAAAACAGATTGGCAGGAGCCAGTAACAAAGCAGCTGCAATGTGACACACTATATAGCTATATAGGGTTGTTCGATAAAGCTGTCCTCTTGCTATAAACACTGGACCAGAGTCCAGTTTAATAAATTGGCATTGCTTGTTAATTCTTATACTTTGGGGGCACTAGTATTGTATGTTAGACAGTTGTTCCCCACTGCACCCTATAGATAATTCCCATTTTTTGCTAATTTTTTCCTTAAACTCCTTACAGTCATTCACACACAGAGAGAGTTGTAATCATCCGCTATTATTATAATATTACTATTATTACAATTATTACGCCTTTCTCACTGAGATCCAAGGTGGATTACACAATGCAAGTGAAAATACAATATAATCACTCTTCTGTTTCTCCTTTCTTTTGCTTGTATGTGGTACTGGTGACACAACAACTGGATCGATGAGAAACAGATAACTTTGTTTTCTTCCTGTTCCACAAAGAAATGAAAAAGACACTTAAGTATCCCTTTGAGACATCTTCCTTCTGCATTATAGTTCTGGAGGGGAATTCAAAACATCATCGCTTTTCTCAGATGTAACGTGGTGAAGTCGCAGCGGGTGCTCATTTACGTGCTCTGCATTCCAAAGAGTTGCTTTCCTAACACAAAATGTGTCATGAATCTGAGTCCAGCAGCTAAAAGCTGCAGGAAGTTTACCTTTGATCAGCGTGGCCCTTCCTTGAACAAACACATGGAATTATCTAGGCAGGGATGAGCAGCAGCTCAGAAGCAAAGGGAAACTTGGGCTTTTCCAGGCTAGTTCCATGACGTGGGCATGTGTTTCCCCTTCCCTGTGATGTTAGGAAAGCTCCGAAGTGGTGACAGCCTTACTGATGACATTTTGTCTATCTTAATGTAAATCAAGCAGTGGCAGGGGCCACAGGGAGGCGGGTTGGAAATAGAAGGGATGTTGTGCGGTTCACTGTTGATGGCCTTTGCCAGGTTCAGTCATTTCCTGTCCATCTGCCAAAAATCACAAGCGATAAATGAACATAACTGAAGTGTGGGAAACTACACAGCCTGAAAGTCTACAGTTGGGGGGTGAAAGAATCATCACAAGTAACAAAAACACAGCACTGCCAGTCTCACTGCTCAGTCCTTAGTTAATAGACCGTGTTTAGTCCTATTTCTTGAAATGCCTGGTGTGAATTTTTGAACTTGTTGGTTCATCCTCAGGCATTTATTAATGAGGTAAAGTTTTACATTTGTGTGTGCTGTTGGCCATTGTAGAAGGAACACAGCTAACGGCTACCATTTGGGAGTGCATACATTGATTCTGGTTCTGTTCTTCTGTGATCAACTTCCCCACTGTAGAAATATCCAAACTTCACAGCCATATCTAACAGTCATTAAAGTCAGCACCCTGCAGCTTTGTGTGTGGTGCTTGCAACACTGTGGGTAGTTTGTGCAATAGAACAATTCTTCTATAGACTTCTTATTGTTTGTCACTTTTATCTTCAGAGCCAACTTAAAATATTTTTGTATGTAACAAATCAGAGAGATGGAATCTGGTAGATGCAAAACAACAACAAAGCTAAAGAGTGCCTTTTCTCATAGCATGGTCTCACCATGTATCAGGATGCCGATCCGTTTGGTGCGAGTTTGTTCTTTTGCACTTAGTCCAGCCCTGCTCTGCTACTCACAGGCATTTTATATTCAGCACCCCTGAAAGAAACTGGTGAAATATAACTGCCTTTAAATATATCTTTCAGCAGAAGCGAGTGTGGTAAATACACTGGAATAAATTTTCTCTGCTTGTGTTGTCTTTTCCTTTGCAGTAAACGAAATAATAAGGAATGATCTCTCCAGCACCAACGTCCATTCATAGCTGGCCATCTCGAAATGCTTGCTGTTTTATGCTTAGCTGAGACATCGGCTTCAGATAAACTGAAGATAATCCCCGATACCTCTCTGCTCTTCCACTTTCTTGAATGTTTGGAACTGACAGTTACCTCTTTTGTTTGTGTGTGCGTGCGTAATATATCTCAAAAAAAGCTCACTCACTGACTTCAACCAGAAAAACACCTTCTTAAGAAAAATCATCTCAAGGAAAATGGAGGAAATAAGGTGGCGTGTTTCGTGGGTTAAAATAGGAAAAGTGACACAACAGTGAATCACTGGCTGCAGAATCTATTTTTTCCCCTTTGGCTCTACTAAACAACGATTCTTGAAGTGCCTTCTTTTGTTAGCTTATGGTATCAGGACATTTTACTGGCAACTTTGAATCTGCTGCCATCTAAAGTATTTCCAGGCACAGAAACTATAAACAAATTAGAACTTAATGTGTTAAAGAAAAAACTGCTGGTATAAATAAAAAAATTCTGTTCAAAATAAATGCCAGGACTTCTTCGCCTTTCCCCCCTTGAACTGTATTTTATATCTTCTTGCCTTATTCCCAATACACTTTTTAAAAATCTAGACAGTCATCTCAGCTGTATATTCTTCAGCCTACCCAAGGTCAGTGCTAATGAATCATAGGATTGTTAATTGTATAAGCATGTTGATATTTTGGCTCAAATCTGGCTTCAAACACAGCACAAGTGAACTGAATAGCACAAAAAAGTTGATGGAAAAACCCCATTTACATTGATCTCTTGCTCAAATAATGTAAGTGTATGCATGTACAAACTAGTTTATAATATATATACATATATTTATATATGGCAGGTATTCCTGGTTGCCTTGTGAAGGCTTGAATTCAGCAATAAATTTCTGCTTCTGAGAATGCAGTCCACATCCCAAACAAAGGCTCTTGCTACATTTCTGTGTTGTGGGTATTTTATGTTTAAGACAAGTACGCATTTTCTTTCCTCATGCTGGTAACAAGCACTTTAGACAGTCAAGATGAATGCATATGGCATATGTATTAATTACCAAATGACAAAGGATGAGTTAAAGCAATTGTAAATACTGTTATCAAAGAATGTAAAATATTTGTTCAATTATAAGATTATTATTCCACTGAAGCCTTATAACTCTTTGCTACATGTACCACAAATATTACAAAACCAAATGTTTTGATAAGCAGCACTGTATATGTTTCCTGATTTGGCTTTGTGTTCATAGAGTACATATAGAACTTGTGCATGCACTGTAGCCTTTAACATCATATTTTGTACCATCAACAAGTATACCATGTAGGTAGCAACATATTATTTCCCATAAGCAGCAAGAAAGCATGGCTTCATTTTTAAAGCATTTAACTTGAATATTGTGCCTTAGGAAAGATGTGTGAAGTACACCTCCCTAACTAAGGTGGTGACAAATTAAGTGCAGTGTACAGTTTATGCAAACTCAACAGGTTTCACAAAAAGGTGAAACAGTCCTAACCATTTAGAAATATTACTCTGTATAATTATGTCTTACTTGCTTTATAACAAACAAAAAGCCATATTTGTAACTTTTGCACAGTACTGTGAAAAACATAAGAATATATAATATGGCTATATGTAAACAGGGCTTTTTTTCAGCAGGAACGCAGGGGAACGGAGTTCCGGAACCTCTTGAAAATGGTCACATGGCTGGTGGCCCCACCCCCTTATCTCCAGACAGAGGGGAGGGCAATCTAAACTCCCCTCTGTCTGGAGATCAGGGGGCGGGGCCACCAGCCATGTGACCATTTTCTCCGAGGGCAACCCACTGAGTTCCACCACCTCTTTCCCCAGAAAAAAAGACCATATGTAAATATTATTGTTTCTTCATCTCCACATTGGCTGTTGGCTCCCAACTGTTTAGCAACATATACTTACCCTGTACTTAGCTTTGTATAAGTTGCATGCATTTTCTTCTATTTTGCCACATTATTAAAAAAAATTGACACGTTTCTGCTGAACTTGTAGCTAGAAAATAGATATAATAAAGCACAACTTCCCACTGAAAGCTAGTTTTAGAGTGGTTCATCTTTTCACTCTTGGGAGGAAAAATCTCATGAAATGATCATGGTTTTTATGAGATATGTTTAATATCTATATTCTGTATATTGCAGGCAGTACCAGTTGGAGTCACTTTCTGTGTAATATAATCATTTTACAATCCACTAAGAACGGTTGTTTCTATACAACTTCCATTTCTTTCTGTGGGGACTTGTGCAGAAGTAGCAGTCATTGGACTATTACCCACACACACACTTTTAGAAGTATCTTGCCAAGCAAATTGCTCTTTTTCATGTTTTTCTACATTTAAAAGATGTAGTTTCCAAGAAAGAATTCGAGATCCAATATAATTCTCAGATGTTCAGTAGTTCTCTCTACTTCTGAAATGTCAGTAGAGTATGAATGGAGAAGCTTCTGGATATGCCAAAGGATTTTTACTCACATACAAAAATATCTTGGGTGAGGCCCTGACCACACAAGCACCATAAAGTTTGCTGTCCAGCAGTGAGCTTAGCAAGATAATGATATGTATTGTTCCTAGTACGTCGCATCTTCTCCCTAGTCATTGTTTTTATTTTCTTCTTCAAGCTGTTTGGAAATGTGTTACATTCAACCCTAGCTCTAAAATACTATGCATCTCTTGTATACGTATTCATGAATAAAAACTATCAGAATTCTCTCTCTGATAAGAATTTTATATTTTTTGTTTTGTTTTTTGTATAAATACTTTGGACAAAATTCAGTGTTAATTCACCCTTGCAGAAGAATGAGGCTGTAGAATCTTTAGGTGGTTTATATACATTTCTGAGTTCCTCCTACATAAAAAATGAACCACCAGAACTACAGTAGCACAGAAAGGAAGCCACATGGATTAGAACCTGTATCCTTGATGTTTTAGGTTTTTGGGTTTTTTTTAGCAAAGAATTATTTGAAACCTGCCGTTTGTATTAGTTCAGTCCTTTCTACCACCTCATTCAGCAGTATCTGTGGCCCAGGCCTTCCTTCCTCACAAAAAAGCCGTACACACATGCTTCCCAAATTATGTACTCATGGCAAAAATTACAGATTTTTCCTATATGGCAGTAGACATGATTTATGTGTAGGGTTGCCAACTGCCTGTAGAAAAAAAAGTCCTTTTAACAGAGGCTTAATGTGTGGAAATGGGCAGATGAAGATTTTCATGATATGGAGGTGGCAGATAACAGCCTGGCAGATAACAGCCCACTAAGCTTTTACTAAAGTGACAGGGTTGCCAGACTCCTGTAGGGAAAAAAGTGTCCTGCACCTCAGCAATCCAGCACCCTCCAGGTTTCTGTAAGCAATGAAATGGAAAGTTCAATTGACCTCACTGTCTGTGGGCACTTACCTGCCCTCAGCATCCCAGCACTCCTGGGGAGCAATAAACATGCACTGTCCTCATCATTTAACACAGCTGTCTTTTTAAAAAAAATCAAACGAATGTTCTTTATATACCTGAGGAGAACCTAAACTGGGCAGAAACCCTGCTTGGTCTGTAGGTGACCCCACTGAACTACCCTACTGTCCATCAAGTTTACTATTAAAAGGTATAATTGGGGAACTGCAAGGAGTTGCAGGGGAACATCTCCTTTCCCCCTCCCCCACTATTTCCCTCCCCTGTAGCCTCTCCCCTTTTCCTACTTCCTTCTTTCCCACCCACTAGCCAACCTACCTTTATCTGCTCCTCTGTCTTGAACTTTCCTCCTGTCCTTCCCTTAGCAGCCTCTACCTGAGAAAACTATGTCCCAGTGGCATGGTGCCAGCCACCAAGTTATGCCCATTTGCATGGTCAGGAGCCCACAAGGACATGTGAGGGATACCTCATTTTCCTCTCAGTTCCCTCCCCACACTTTTTTTTTTTGCCCTCCTCCTGGGAATCCCATATCCTCACCTTTCCCTGCTTCCTTTTCTCCTTTCCATCTTTAGCTGTACATATTATTTCATTTATACCCTGCCTTTCTCCACAAAGGGGACCCAAGGTGGTTTACATAATTCTGTTCCATTTTAGCCTCACAATAACTGTCAGTTAGCCCGAGTGTGAGTACCCTAAGGTCACCCAGTGAACTTCCACAGGAGAGTGGTAATTTGAATCTTAGTCTCCCTAGATTGAAACTCTAACCACTACACACACTGGCTGCAAGAGGGGGCTGCTATTGAACAGTGACACCAGAAGGCAAATCTGTTGCTGAGGAGAGACTACAATTTGCTTACTGTCCACGGGACTCAGCCTCAACCTCCAATGGTTTCTTGCAACCAATATTTTGAGTTGGTAATTACCAGGGTATATTTTTACCAGAGAAATTAGTGCCAGATCGTTTTACTCTTTTAATGGTGTTCTGTTGTTTAATACAGACCATGATGTTCTGGCAGAGTACATGCTATGTATTTTTTAAAAAACAGTTTGAGTCCCTGGCAGGCATTAGATCCCAGGATGAATGGCACAGGAAACATCTCCATCAATATATACTGAAATCTCTTGGCTTTGGTAGCATTGCCAAGTAGCACTGCCAAAAAAAAATCCAGGAGAGTTAGAAAATATGCTAGAAATGAGATACCACCATGATGATATGGCATAAAAGAACAATGCCCTTTAAGGTGTTTTAGCAAAATCATTATATCTGATATTTGGGAAGCAATAGTACTTCCCTGAAGTATGGTGAGATTTCAAGTGTTTTTGCTAAGTTCCAGGAATCATAATTCAAGAACCATGCTGACTGCCTAGAGTTGTCTTCTACAGTGAGTTTTTTGTTTGCAAGAGCACTCCCAACAAATTACGCCCATAGATAAAATGTTTCATGTGGGATGTTGCCCTCAGATGGAACCTACAACAATGATAAAAGGATGGGAAATTGAAATCTTATAGTTAGAAGAATTTTAGAAAGTAAAATGTGAGGCACATACTATAACTACTGAGGATAGGAACAGGTATTTTTTATTTACGGGACTGCAGATTTAGGGGAAATGTTAGGGTCAGCTCACTAACAATATGACATACTATCTTGGAAGAATATGCTTTTTGGAAGGGTTTCAAGAAAAATATGAGATACCTAAGTGTGTAATCTCAGAGTCTCTCTACATGAGACATTTGACACATGAAGAACACGTGTCGGGAGATGCAATGGTCACCAGGAAGGGTAGTTTAAAAAGAAAGAGCAGGCAGCAGGGCAAAAGTTTTGCAATATACTGGAGCTGTGTGGAGGGGCTGTGAAATGCCAGAAGGGAAACTTCATTGTAATCTCTCCAGGTCCAAGCCCAGCTCAGGAAAGCAGCTCCAGCCCATTTCCATTCCTTGCTGCCTTCTGGTTGCAAACCAACACAGTTTTAGACAAGAGATAAAATTGATGGTCCTTTTGGGGAGGCGAAGATGAAATTAACAAACCCTCTGGGGATCAATGTCCATCAGCTGTCTTTTTAAACTATGTTTCTCGTCTAATATTGCGTCTCCCTACACTTGATGAACACGTGCCAATGCATCTCATGCAGAGAGTCTCTCTCATACATGGGAGCCATTCGCACCCAACCATTATGAATCTTACCTGTTTCTGATGCTATAAAGAGCACGTCAGAAGAATCAATGTTCCATAACACATCAAATGAAAATTTATCTTCAAAGAACCCTAGCCAGAGGTACTAGTATCTGTCTGCTACTATTACATAGATAGATAAATATTATTATCTAATTTCTACAAGTTCTTGTAGAAGTGCTATTTTATAAGCACCCATTTTACAAAGCAAGAACTCTCTTTTTTTAGATTTTTATATTGCGTCTCCCTCGAACAAGGCCCAAAGCAGTTTACAACATTAAAAACTATTAAAAACAACAATAAATATTATATTTTAAAACTAAAAACATCTTTACAATTAAGGAGTCCCACAAATACAACCCATAGTAAAAATCAAACAGTGGCAAAGATATATCACAAATTTTATGAGTCTTGTCCAAGACCAAATTATAAGTCCATGCCACGAGACCACACTGGCTTATGAAAAAATATATATCCTTTCATTGAGAACATTTGTACACCTGAGCAGTCACTTCATGGGACCAATAAGCTTACATTGACCTATAGAGGTGGTCATGGTCTGGAAAATGGACCAAAATTTTGCACGGTCTGGCCCAGTTCATGGTTTGTGAACATGCAGTTCGTGGGACTCAACTTTTACATGAATTTTGGTCCATTTGGGCCAGTCTCTTAATCCATGATCCGTGAGTCCAGACATCCTGGCACCTATCTATCAATTCCCTATGCAATGGAGGGGAAGTTCGCAGACCTTTTGCAGCGCTTAAAAACTTGATAGGCAGCTCTGCCTGCTGAGCAGAGAGCTCCCATTCTGCTCTATGGAGTAAGGAGCAAAAATGAATTCCCTAGGCAACGGTGGGGCTCTCATTCTGCAATGGAGGGGTAGACGTTCTGCTGCCAATCTTAGCCCTCAAAACCTTGATAGGCAGCTCTGCCTGCCAACCAGATAACTCCTTTTCTTCTCTATACAAACAAGGAGCAAGAATTAATTCCCTAGGCAACAGCTGGGAAGGTGTCTGTATGGTGGTTCTTCCCCCACCCTTTTCTGTTTGATTTTGCCTCATTGCAACTTTTTGGTGCTGCCAGCCAATGCAAGTCAATTGGCATTTGTGACTCCAGTATCTACTGGAAGTTTCCTGGGGGCAGCTGCTTTGGGGGGTCTGTAACTCGGACATCTGAAATGCAATCTTGACCAAACTTGGAGGGTGGCTGGAGGAGAGGCTGCTGAAGATTGTCTGTGAGTTTGGGCTCTCTGGGTGTGAAGGGGGCAGTCAGGGCTTCTGGAAGTGACAGACAATAGACCGACCAACTGGTCCATGAATGAGGTTGATCTGTGAAAAGTTCATGATCCGTGGTCTGTGAAAATTGACGGACCACAGGCTGGCAGTCCGTGGGGTTTTCCTGGTCTGTGCCCACCTCTATTGACCTATCTCACACTGTGCAATAAGAAAAGACACATGAACATCAAATCTCCGTTAATATGCCTGTGTTCAGTATCCCAGTGGAGTTAGGGCCTCTCATATTTTAATTATGGAATCATATGAACAGATGCCTAGGATGCCGAAGGCCTTTAAGACTTCAGGACAACTTTAGGCAGACCATCTAGCTCTCTGTGTGTCAGGCTGATCCAGTAACAACTAACTCATTTGATCTACTAACCTGTATGTGTAGTTTGTCACTAAAATCAGCCACTGTACCAGAGGACTGGAGAATTGCAAATGTTACATCAGTTTTTAAAAGGAGGTCCAGAGAGTTACCAGGAAATTACACGCCAGTTAGCCTAATATAAATCCCAGGCAAATTAGTAGAAGCTGTAATCAAAGATAGAATTATTAGATGCATAGAGGAACAAAACCTGCTGAGGAGAAAGCAGGGTTTCTGCAAAGGGAAGGCCTGCCTCACCAGCCTTTCAGAGTTCCTTGAGAAATGTGAACAAATGTAGATAATGGTGACCTGGTATCATTGGACTTTCAAAGGGCTTTTGACAAGGTATCTCACCAAAGACTCCCACATTTAGCAGTCATGGGAAAAGAGGGTGGGCTGTCTTATGGATTAAATATCGGTTAGACCGGGAAGCAGAGAGGAGTAATAAATTGACAGTTCTAGCAATGGAAAGAAGTAAGCAGTAAGGGCCCATAAGATCAGTAATGGGGCAGTGCTATTCATAAATGCTCTGGAACTGGGGGTGAACAGTGACTAGGTATTCAGATGATAGAAAAGTATTTATGATGGTGAAAACCAAGGCTGAAAAGCTCCAGGAGGATCTCCACAAATTGAGTAAGTAGGCATCAATATGGAAAATAAAGGTTAACATGGGAAAGTGTAACGTGTGATACACATTGGGCAAAAATCCCCAACTTCAAGTATATACTAATGGGATCTGAACTTGCTGAGATTGAGAACGAAAGAGACCTTCTTGGGGTCATAGAGAATAGCTCTATATGTCAACCCAGCGTGCAGTAGCATTGAAAAAGGCAAACTAGGCTCGAGATTATTAAGAAAGAAACTGAAAATAAAACAGCCAATACTGTAATGCCCATGCCCCTGTATAGATATATGGTGCTGCCTCATTTGGAATACGGTGTACAATTCTGGTCACTGTATCTCCAAAAGGACATTGCAGAGCTGGAAAAAGTACAGAAGACAGCAACCAAGGTAATTAAGGAGTCAGAGAGTCATATGAGAAAAGGGTGATGAAACTATGCATAGTGTAGAGAGTAGGCAGGGAGAACTTTTTCTCCCTCAAACTACTAAAACACAGGGGCATCTAATGGAGTTGATGGGCAGTAGAATCAGGACAGACAAAAGGAAATACTTCTCTGCACAAAAAGTGATTAAAATGTAGCATTTGCTGCCAGAGGATATAGTGATGGCCACAGGCAGAGATGTCTTTAAAGGGGGATTAGACAGATTCATGGAAGATAGGCCTATCAGTGGCAACTAGCAATGATGACTAAAGGGAACCTCCACATTTGGAGGCAATAAAACTCTAATACCAGTGCCAGGAGGCAACTTCCAGAGAAGGCCTCAGCCATTGTGCCCTATTGGTCCTCCAGGGTAACTGGTTGGCCACTGTGTGAGACAGGAAGCTAGATTAGATTTTTTAAAAAATTTAATACCTTTATTCATTACAAGTAGAAAAATACAACGCACCAAAACAAACCCACAACCCAAAGTTAGCAAAAAGAACATCCAAGATACAGCCAATGACACAACCCAACATGACCACATCAATACTGGTAAGTAATAACTCTAAAAATATATCATATCTTGGTAAAATGAATCTTTCGGGAGAAGGTCAGCTTCTGTCATATAGCTTACTAAAGGGTGCCATGTTTCTAAAAAGGTAGATTTATAGTTGCTATTCACCGCACTCCACATTTTCTCTGACAATTTCCCTAAAATAAAATAATCCCATAATCTACCCAAAGTTCAACTGAGGGAGGCAGTTTACTTTTCCAACAAAAAGCTAGAATAGATTTTGCTATTGATAGTAAAATAGAAACTAACTTTAATACATTTTGGTTAGGAGTTCCTACTAACCCAAAGTTTAATAAAACCACCTCAGAAGAAAAAGGCACTCTATAACCTGTTATCTTGTAAATCTGTTGTATTATTTTCTCCCAATAATTCTGAATAAAGCCGCAAGACCACCAACAATGTATAAAATCACCATGATGGCCACAACCCTTCCAGCATTTAACCGCACAAGAACCAGCTAACCATTTGATCCTAACCGGAGGAAAATATCAACAAGTTACAATTTTTATCGACTGAAAACGGACATTAACAATATCAGAGTTAAATGCTGGAGAAGTCCAAATACAGTCCCTAAACTAAATTAGATGGACCACTGGTCTGACCCAGCAGGGCTCTTCTTATGATCTTATGTTCATCTTAACAGGATAATTTGTTCTTGACGGCCTACATGCTGGGATATAGAGCCTAGACCAACCACTTTAATGTGGACTGGGAGTCTGGTAGTAAAGGCTTCTTGAGCTTGAAGCTAGAATGGTGTGATGGTCATACTGTCAGACTAAGATCTGGGAGACAAGTATCATAATCTGTTGGGGTCTCCTGGTTCTCCTACTTCAGCAACTTCTGTTACATTAAGAATTCCTTTATCCTTCCCTCTTGTCCTAGCAGAATCCAAAAACCCACAAAAGTAATGCTAGAGTGCAGCTCTCTACTAAAATATATACATTTGATACATTACATGACTTAATATATGATGCTGGGTGAGGCACTAAAAGGATATGAATTTCTACTCTTGAACAAGGGCTCATCTCTCAACATGGCTACCTATAGGCCTGGTAACTGACCTGCAACCCCAACATTTCCCTTTCCTTTCCCCACACCCAGCATCATGAGATGTAGGAATAATAAACATGCTATCCATTCTCAACTGACGCACTTGAATACAGGGATCAAATTACAGCATTAACCCCACAAAAAAATGTAATGCTCATCGCTTCTGTAAGGTGACAGAGGGTTATTATTTACCATGTAGAACTGATCTTTATCATTTTAATGTAGCTGAACTATTTGGATCAAAATGATAGACGTTGGACTAACATGAACTTGGCTTCTCTGTTATGTGGAAGCTAGAATTCCTGGACAACACCAGATTTCTGGCTGACCTCCATGTACCTCTGTATAAGATCTACACACAGATGCATATTGTTTTTTCCCCAAGTCAAGAAAAAACTCAGGTATAGTAATCACATGTATAAGCAGTAAATAGCAGAGCTAGGGGAGGGGAGGGCACTGGTTGACAACACCCCTATAAATATGTCATGCCCCATCTCTAAATTCTGATCTTTCATTTTGCTTTTTAAAAAGCAAGTGTCTAGCCCTTTCCATTGCTGAAATATACAAGGAAATGTGCAAGCAGTTTAGGTCTTGATTGCCTGGGAAGAACTGGACACAGAGACACTGCAAGAGGGTTGCAGCTGAGTCAGTTAACCCTTTCCTGGGCAAATTAATTCTCAGAAGAAGGTGGGGCCATGAGAAGTGACAGGAGCAACCTGTTATCTGGTCTAATCATTAATTGCAAACAACCTTGCTGTAAGTTGTCTATGTGAAACAATGTGTGCTTTTGAGCATGTGCAAAATGAAAAAGTGCACTCAAGTTCCTGTTCCCACCTACCTGCCCTCCATAACCTTTCACAACAGAAGACAAAGCACTTTATTACAGAAGACCAAAGGGCCGAAGTGGCATAATATCCAGGAAGTCTTAAGCCCCATCACCTCCCACTACATTAAGATAAGGTCTGTGAGCTGATATAAACAGATCTAGGCCAAGAATAATCCATTTTCTGAATGCTGAGAGTGCCAATAGTCTATATGGTCTATACATGGTCTATATGGTCTATACATATGCAGAGTGTTTTTCCCTCACTGCACAGCAGCGAGGGACAATTAAGGGACAATTTCTAGGTAAGTAATTAATGCACTGATTAATTGCTATCTCCCACCCCTTCCCCAGCTTTCCTAATATGGTTTTGAATCCTATGCCAAAGACTTACCCACTGCAACATCTCTTGAAAGAAGAATGTAGGTAAATTAACAAAGGACTCGTGGTATAAACAAGTAACTTTTCTCTGGATGGATGATGGAGAGCCATATTATGGTATGTCTGTCTGGGATAATTACTGTGCATGTAAACTGGAGGTGGGTAGAAATAATTGGCTTTATAAGCTCAATTATTTTCAAAGTTAATCTTATTTTTAGTCTGGTAAACAGCTCATGCCCTGACCTGGATAACCCAGACAAGCCCTATCTTGTCAGAACTCAGAAGCTAAGCAGGGTCAGCCTTGGTTAGTAATTGAATGGGAGACCTTCAGATATGACCAATGTCACCATGTAGAGGCAGACAATGGCAAACCGCCTCTGTTACTCCCTTTAAATCTCCAACAGGGATCACCACAAGTCAGCTATGACTTGACGGCACTTTCCACCAACACACAAACAGCTCATATCTTCAAAACCACGATGGTAACTGCATACTACCCAAATAGAAAAGAGTCCAGTAGCACCTTTAAGACTAACCAACTTTACTGTAGCATAAGCTTTCGAGAAACACAGTTCTCTTCATCAGATGCGTGGAGGGTAAGAAGAAACTGGTCAGATATATAGGTGCATACTACCTAGTGGTTTATATGAGTGCTATTATTAATAAAATTATTCAATTTGACATCACCTGGACCCACCCCATGACACCCCAACCATGGCATAAACAGGCCACATCCAGTGAGTCTCAGATTTTAGGATAATGAGGATCTGGCATCCCTGTCAATGTACTCATATTCCCCTCACCGTAACATTTCTGAATACAAGTCTGATACACAGTGTGGTAGCTGGGGTTGGCAAACATAACCTGGGTGGTGGCCTGGAGAACTTCAGAGGAAGGAGAAATGGATGGAAGAGAAAAAGAAGAGAAAGGTACAAGTCAAGGATAAGAACCTAGGAAGTAATCAAGAGGAGAGTTCACAACAAGAGGAAGAGGCAAGTCAAGGAGAGGAACTAAAATAGGAAGGGACGGGTCAAGAAGAGGAGCCACCAGATAGGGAGCAAGAAATAAAAAATATTTTTTCCTCATTGTATGACTGAAATATGTAAAAAAAATGATGTGGTAAGGAACACCTGTATAGGATTGTAGGAAGCTAGGCTGGGTCCCAGTGGTGTAAGTTGGGATTTAGGTCTCACACCAGGGCATTTGCCTAGGCATGGAACTATACACTAGAAGACTTCGGGTCTCTACATTCTCTACATTCAAGATCCACTTAAGGCCAGAAGCCACCCAACACAAACCCTCTGGAAACTTCTGGCTACTCATTATGCAACAAGCAGTGTATCAGAAGTATTCCTCTTTTCCTGAAGATTCACTATGGCATCCCTGGGACAGTCATGTGGTAACACATTTTTCATGACAATTGCTACTTGTAAACAAGGTTGCACTTACCGAAAGGGGCCCAAAACAGCCAGGATCGGGCTGCTGCTGGCAGGGGAAGAGTTCCCCCACCTGGCAGTGGCCTGTCCCAGGCCATTTCAGCCCTGACCCGAGCTGTTTCGGCGCTGTTTTGGCCGCAAACCATTCCAGGCTGTTTCGGCCCCAATCCATGGCATTTCTGAGCTGTTCGTGAGGGCCCATCCTAAACGAACAGTTGGTCGTTGCAAGCCTTGTTCATTGCCTTTGGCAGCCGTTTGTCAAGCCAGACAGTCTGGCACCTGCAATTAATCCCCTTGGCAACCGGAGGCAGGGACTGAATTCTGTCTGAACTCCTTCTGGCTTTCCTTCTGGCTTTAACCCTTCAAAGTACTTCCAGCAGAGAGTCCCGGTTTTGCCACTGTGAAGAGATCATGCCTTTCCCGGGGTGCAATCTCTCTGAAACTTGGGGGGGGCGGTCTTCAGAGGACAGTGAGGGCTATGCCCCCTGCAAATTTGGTGGGTATTGGACATTGGGAAGGTCAGTTTATAACCCCTCAAACTAGCTGCCAGAAGACACTGCTGTTTTTGCCAGGACAGGGAATCCCCCCCTGCCACATGCCAGCTGATAGTTTAAAGGGAACTTTAAAGGGTCAGGTAAGTGGGTTTGAGGGCAGGGGGGCTAAGTGGGGGGATGGGGGGTTCTGGCCCCCACCAACAACAAACAACGAACATGTTCAGGAACAGTTTATGTTCGTCCATGTTCATTGTTCGTGGATGGCAACGAATGATGAACAGGGTGTTCAGGATTTTTTTTCCGTTCGTGCCCATGTCTATTCCTGAATAGGAATTAACTGTTAGGAAGTGGTTTCCTGCTAGCTTTGTGTTCTTGAATGACACCTTGGAGACCTCATTTGTGTGAAGGAACTGAAGATGTTCAGTCTGGAGAGACAGGGAGACAGGTAAAGAGATACTGAGAGATGACTGAAGATGAAGCACTTTGGAGGCTAGTGCCTTTTGTTCTCTCTCTGAGGATCTGATATGGGCTAACAGATCTGCTGTCTTGTAAGAAGAGCTCTGGGGCCCCACTTATACTCTGCTTGTATATTTGTAAACAAAACAAGTATTATAAAGACATGATAGGCCCCAAGTGCTCTCATCTAAAGGAAATCATACCCCAGAACTTCTCAACACAGGGGAGAATGTAACAATTCATAAAACTACCTAGATCTATAATCACTTCCAGACACCAAATTCTTCCACAAAAAAACCTGCAATGCAACAAAAATTGATTTTGCTTTTAAAATAAATAGGATATCATTTAAGACATTTCTTGTTTCAGGTTGGTGAGTCCCTACTTCCTCCTATGAGCTTGTCCCATATTTCAGTATCCAGAGCTGGTAGATATGAGTTAATATTTAAAGTTTGTTAACTGCCACACTTTCATGTTAGTAGTAAAACCTATCGTTGAATCCAACAGTTAGCTCTAGAGCTTATCAAGTTGTCAAAGGACAACTATTCTATAAAGTAAATTGTACATCAGAGTTATGTGGGTTTGAAATGAAGCTAATGGGCTTGGATTAATTGCTTGCACATAGTATATACTGCAAAGCTGAGGTGCTGAGGTTTAGCCCTCCCTTAATCCTGTTTGCTTTTCTTCCAAAACATGAGTCTTTTAAACCTACCATCTGGTGAATTTTTTAATTATTTGATCTTTTGCTTGGAAAGAAGAGTTGTTTGTGTTGGATTTATGGAATAATTGATGCAAACTGCAAAAAGGTAAGATGATCTCTTTCACTGGATAGCTACCAGAAATGACTGAAGTATCTGTTTTAGGAGTAACTTTGCTCGCTGTTTATATAGATGAAAATATAGTGTCTTTTTGTTTTGCTCCCATTCTGTGTTACTTGTGTACTTTTACACAAACAGAAGTTGACGGTTTAGAAGATACCAATTAACAATGATTTCAACCAAGCTTGGCTAACAGTTACTCCAATATAAAACTGAAGGATCTGAGTGGTGTAAAGGAGAAAAAGGCAAACCTGCTTCTATGAGTGGAAAATTTGGGCTATACACAGCATACACAACCCATTGAAATGGACTGCGCAGGATAGCGATGGCAGCCAAGAAGTATTTCCTTGCCCGAACATCTGATGAAGAGAGCTGTGGTTCTTGAAAGCTTATGCTACAAGTAAGTTGGTGCTACTTAAAGGTGCTACTGGACTCTTTACTATTTTGCAACTACAGACCAACGCAGCAAACTCCTCTGGATCTTTGCCAAAACAATTATTTATCTTTGTGGCAAAAGAGCTATCTAACCCTATGATCCAAATTAGGAAACAAACTATTTCTTAAATAGAATGGCTCATGTGCCATCCAACTTGGATACTGCAGAAAACTGAGCTGGTAATATCACTTGCATCACCTGATCACAAGCGAATTGATAATTTTTCTATCAGATGTTGAAGGTATCTATGGGCCAGTGCATTCACTTCCTTGGTCAATTAAGGGCTATTTCCACACACGTTGAATAATGCACTTTCAATGCCCTTTAGCAATCCTTTGGAAGTGGATTTTTTGTTCCACACGTGGAAAAGCAGTTCCAAATGTTCACTAAAGAGTATTGAAATTGGATTATCCAACGTGTGTGGAAGCAGCCAAAAAATATACTGAAAGATCTTGGCCATAGGCTTAATTTCCATGCCATCTATAAGGTGGTTATCCATCAAAACATCTCTCAGCATTGATGATCTAATTAACTATCTGGAGTTCAGACCTCTTGCTTGGGATAGGTATATGTGATAGCTCAGTAGCTATAGGCATTGCTGGATCTCTAAACTTTCTCAAATCACACCAGACCAGTTTCTGTCCATATAAAGCTAACTTGAGTAGTCCTGGGTAGAGATGGGCACGAACCTAATTACGACCCAAAAAAACCCACGAAACAGGCTGGTTCATGGTTTGCGAACTGGAAGCGCTTTTCACGGAACTTCCACAAACTTTATACTGGTTCGTTGGGTCATATTACAGGGGAAGTTTAAATAACCAAATGGACATTTAAACTGTCCCTTTAAGGGACTTGCAAAGGCAGGTCCCTTTAAGGAACTTGCAAAGGCCGCTGGCAGGTCCTTTTAAACTGCCCAAACCCCAGCCTCCTTACCCCCCGCAGCCCCCAGCCCCAACCCCACACTTACCTTAAGGAGGCCTGCAGCATCCTCCCCTTCCTCCTGTGAGGGGCGGCAAGGCTATTTTTGGCCTCCTCCGCCCCTGCGCAGGCCCACAGAGGAACAGAGGAGGCCGAGAATGGCCTTGCCGCCCCTCAAATGGCCATGGCACGCCAAAAATAACCTCCTCCATCCCACCGCAGGCCCGCAGATGGATGGAGGAGGCCAAGAATGGCCTTGCCAAGAATGGCGCTGCAGCCATTTGAGGGGCAGCAAGGCTGTTTTTGGCCTCCTTCATCCCTGCATGGGCCCGCAGAGGGACAGAGGAGGCCAAGAACGGCCTTGCTGCCCCTCAAATGGCTGCAGTGTGGCCATTTGAGGGGAAACAAAGCTGTTTTCAGCCTCCTCCATCCTTCTGCGGGCCCACGGTGTGATGGAGGAGGTCATTTTTGGCCTCCTTTGCCCCTGCACGGGCCCGCAGAGGGGCAGAGAAGTCCGAAAATGACCTCCTCCATCACACCGTGGGCCCGCAGAAGGATGGAGGAGGCTGAAAACAGCTTTGTTTCCCCTCAAATGGCCACACTGCGGCCCGCAGAGAGGCAGAGAAGGCCGAAAATGGCCTTGCCACCCCTCAAATGGCCGCGGCGTGCGCAGGGGTGGAAGAAGCCAAAAATGGCCTTGCTGCCTCTCACAGGAGGAGAAGGAGGACACAGCAGGCCTCTTTAAGGTAAGTGTGGGGTTGGGGCTGGGGGTGGGGGGGCTGGGGTTTGGGCACTTTAAAGGGCTTAAACTATCAGCTGTCAGTGGGGGATAATCCCCCCCTGCCGCCTGCCAGCTGCTAGTTTAAAAGGACCTGCTGCTTGCAAGGCAGGAAAGAGCCCTTTAAACTGTTAAATGCCCCTTTCCCTGCCACTACTAAATGGCCGGAAAGGGGTATTTAAACTCCACGAACGATGAACCATGAACTGGGTCATATCTGGCCCCAGTTCCATGCCAGTTTGTGGTTTTTGGTTCGTTAAAATCCATGAACCACCAATCTCATGGTTCTTTTTTTTTTTTTTGGTTCGTGGCCATCCTAGTCCTGGGTAACGAAGTTTTTTTCTGTCTACTTCTCTCCCCCAGCCATCTGAATGCACGCCTCTGTCCCTGAGGGAAGAATGAGTTATACAATAATTTCACCTTTATATGTCACATTCAGCTTAATCCAGTCACAGGAGAAGATCAGTTCCAATCAATTAATGGTGTGTATTTCAAAGCTACGTTGAACAGCATACTGACTTTAAAAAGGAAAGAAAGAAAAAGATTGAGATTAGGGTTCAGTTTTTAGACAAATTAAAACTGAAGTTTGAATTCTTTTAAGATATAAAGGCAAACTGTGCTGTGATTCAGCCTTTTTAGTTTGGTTTGTTTTTGTCGAAAGGGTCATTACTACTTTCTCCTTCAATTTATTGCCCATGAAATAAAATTTGCAAGTAAATTTGTAGTGTTGCTAATGATTCCAGCACTTCAACCCCTTTGAGCAACATCAGCAGTTCTTAAAGATAGTCTGTCATCGATACCTGAAGACACTTTGGACTGCAGGAATGAGATAGGTTGTCAAACCTGAGTAAATGGAAGTCAAATATGTATTGAAGTCAGACTCACTAAGGACGGAATAATCAAAATCATCAAAGCTTGGTGCATAATGGTTCAAGACAAGAGGTCTAGCAAATATTGTTCTAATATCATTGTAACCACAAGGGCTGCTCGGATGTGGTTCTCAAAGATGTTTAAATTAGCAAAGAGCACTTGTCATTAATCTTTTATAATGGCATCTGGGAGCCGCAGTTCATTTAAACATTTTACATTTTTATTACTTATGTATGCAGGGCAGCAATTAAAGCTGTCGTGGTCATATAATGAAGACTAATGAAACCAAAAGTATAGGAGGTTTTCATTTGCTGTCAATCTAAATAATCTGTCTCCACCCAAAGTGCATGTACATACTTGTATTTCTTTGAAGACACATCAAGGCAGCAAAATAAACAACTCAATAAGCTTCACCAACAAAATCACACAAGCATATTGATCAGTGCACCCTCGCATCATGACATAATTGTCAAAACTGGCCGCCACTCTAGATCTGCTAATGTGGAATAAACACTCCCTCAATGAAACGATAAGCAATACTTTGTACCAAACTAATTTCAAATAAGAAAAGTTAAGAACTAAAGAGATCTTATTTAACTGGAAATTAATCCAATTCCTTAAACCATCTCAGTCATATTTATTTAAATTTGAATTTACTGCATGCCTGTCACTTCCTTCGGAACACTTTACAAGACAAAATAATTGGCTAAAATACAATCACACAAAAGGAGAAGTGGATGGGAAGGCAGCAAGTAAAGTACAAGGCCCTTCTTCACAAGATGATGGTTAATGCAATGACCAGATAGTTACCACAGAAGGAAGGAGTTCCAAGAGCAGAGGAAACCACTGGCTGTAAGCCTGGCCCGCAGAAGCATCCTTATGCAAACCCATTCTAATAATCTCTATAGTTCCAATTTTAGATCCAGAGGAGTTAGCCGTGTTAGTCTGTAGTAGCAAAATAGCAAAGAGTCCAGTAGCATCTTTAAAGACTAACCAACTTTACTGACGAAGAGAACTGTGGTTCTCGAAAGCTTATGCTACAGTAAAGTTGATTCGTCTTACAGGTGCTACTGGACTCTTTGCTACATTCCAATTTTAGTATATGTGCTGCCAAAGAGAGTCCAAAGAGTGGTCTCAGCAACTTTGAGATTCTTCTTCACAAAAAGGGGTTCACATACTCTCTTCATGAAAGGGATGTAACGTTTTTTTGTTTTTATCTTGCCTTGGACCTTTACAGCTCCTCCTTATATTCCTTTAAACTTTTAACTCAAGAGGGGACTGCTCACAACAACCAGGACTTTTTAAATTCCCACTCACACAGAGCCTCAGATATTCTCTGCTTTACAATGGCTTATATCTCAAGAACACCTTCCCTTTGTGATTTACACCCCACTGCTAACACCGCCGGTGGCATTTGACCTGTTTGGGCGACCTGCATATTGTTGCTTCCCTGACTTCCTCAGTGTCCCCAAAAGATTTTTGCTGCCTCCGTGGTTTTTGCCTTAGACTTTTTCTGTTTGTCCTGTATTGTAGGAAGGCTCTGTGACAGACAGTAGTTATCTCACTACGTGCCCCTTTGGTTTACTTATCTTAGTTTTCCCTGGGGTGCCTCTTATTTTTTTCTTAACCTCCAGGTGGGGCCTGGAGTCCTTTCAGAACTACAACGGATCTCCAGACTACAGAAGTTAGCTGCCCTGGAAGAAACGGCAGTTTTGGAGGGTATACTGCACTGATCACATCCCCGCTGAATAGGCTTGCTATCCCCACACTGGCATCAGGTGTTTCCTGCCAGTGGTCAGTTGGCTGGTGGGAAACGGGGGCGCCAGCAGCATCCTGACATGCTGAGATCATTCCCGTGGACCCAGAAATTACATCAGCACATTGCTGGGGGAAGCAGGGGATGCTCTGGTACTTGGGCAAAACCATAGTTTTACCCAAATTCCAGAGCCTCCTCAGCACCCACTGGTGACATGCTGATGTCACTTTCAGGTGCACAGGGGGTGACAATAGCAGATTGCCACCAACTTGAGAACATTACTAGCTGCCTCCCTTCCCTAATCTCTGCTTTCTCCAGGCACCATCCCCCAAATCTCCAAGAATTTCCCAAGCTGGAGTTGGCAACCCTACAACTGAGAGAGAAAAGCCAGTCTGAGTTTGGGTAGTTGTGTGAAACATGAGATCGTAGCATGGTAAGATGATGCTGGACAGGTTTTATTCTCTTTCTTTTTATCTTCTTTGAGGCATATCTGAACGGCACTGGTATCATACTACCGAGGGAGACTGGTGAGGTGAGGAAAGATCTGGCAGAGCCCAGGCCTTATCTTACCCCTCAGTTTCTTTCTGAGCTACAGCCCTCAGATGGGCCTCTGTGATGGGGGAAAGAAACAACTTTGTTTGATACCTTTTAAAGAGAGAGAGTTTCTCATTCCAAGACCAATAATGAGATAACAACATCTTGATGGTTATGTTTTCTGGGACACTATGAAGTAAAGAGTTTTGGAGAGAAGATGGGGATTAGTCATCCCACAATTAGTCATCCTGCTATGTAGTTCGATCCTTCAGAGATCTGATCTGTACTTCAGAAATGCTGCATTCTGACCAAAGTCCTAATTTTCAAATATTTAACCGTCTCATGGTATAATTAAGAAGGATTTGGACATTTTAAAAGTTGTCTGTTGCAGTTTTTGGGGAACGTATAAGTAGGTCAAAGGGAATATACACCATATCTGTGTCTGAGCCTATATTTATTACATTTCATTTATATTTGTACTAGTTTCACATTTCACTTTTTCCTCTACTTCATCTTCGTTTCCTTTGCTGCCTTTCAGAAAGCTATTTAGAAAAACCCACTGCTCACGGATTGCACTTGCCCACACTTTTCAGTAATTTTCCCCCAGTACACTTTTTTCTACTTCTCTCTTTCAGTCTGAAGCATTTGCTGATTGAATTGTAGAGTTAAACTTTCCCACATTCTCTGTTCCCTCAGCCTGGAGCTGCATCATTATGATTAGTCATCTAAATATTATATTATGCATGCACTGTGCTTGTCAAATTAAACAGGTGAGATATGGGAGCAGTCTTTGGTGGCTGGGATGGCATGTCTCTTTCTTACAGACATAGTAATCACAATTGCTTGAATTAAAGGGTACAGGGTAAGGCAGGAGGACAGGAGGGATCTCTCCTATTCTTGTAAAGAGTCCAGTAGCACCTTTAAGACTAACCAACTTTATTGTAGCATTCTTATCAATAGGCTTTCATTTAAGCCACCAAAATGGCATATGAGGCAGGCCCAGGCCTACCAGTTCCACTGGCCTGTCCTACAAATGGTCCTACCAGTTCCAACTGTTTCACACATCATAACAACAACAACAACAACAGGATATGGGTTTAGTACCAGCTCATCTGTAAAATTTGTTTGGCCAAATCTCAATTTCTTGGCCTATCCCTCCTCATGGGATTGTTGTGAGGATAATATGAGATTGCTGCTACATGGAATACAAATATGATTGGCTAGTATTCTTGAAAGACTCTGAGAAGCATATAGGGTTGCTAACGGGCTAATACAGCAGAAGCAAAAATGGGTGGGTTGTAACTGGAAGTGATGTCACAACGCTCTAGGAATTCCCCAAACTTTATGGTAAAAACCATAGAGATTTGGGGATTTCCTAGAGCAATGTGGCATCACACAATATTGATTTCCAATAGGCTTGCAAGGCCACCTGCTAGGCCTCCCACCTCTAAGCCCCATTGCCCACCTCTGCTATGAGCAGGGGAAAAAATTAAGTAAAAAACGCCTACGTCACCAAAAAAGGGTAGCTCTAAGAAATGCCAACAACTATGGTTTTACCATAGTGTTTCCAACTACATAGCAGGATGACTAATTGTGGGATGATTAATCCCTGTCTTCTCTCTAAAACTCTACTTCATAGTGCCCCAGAAAATATGATCGCTAAGATGTTATCTCATTGTTTGTCTTGGAAAATCCTAGCTGTTGGTTACATTGTATTTTTTTTATATATATTTTTATTTTTAATTTCTAACATAAAAACTACAAAAAACTACAGAAATATAAAGGGAAAAAAGGGGACTGGGGAAAAGGGAAGAGCAACATATAAACAGAAAACACACACTACGTCTACATGTCTTGTATTCCCTTCATGCTGCAATATTTCTTTAAAGTTAACTTTCTAATATGCTATCAGATTGGTAGATCTTATAAAATACAGACTACATTCAGGATCAGGTCTTCTTCCCACCCACCCACCCACCCCGCGTCTCGGTCTCAGTTCTCTCTGCGCAGCTACAATAGCTGCGCTCGTTCCCTCCCCCTCCCCACTCTCCCCTTCAGACTTTGGACTTTCTTCTTGCTGAAACTCCTGATGGTTAAACAAAAAGTCTCTCAGCTGTACTTCCGATATTATCTTGTAGGTTTGATCCTTGTATCTGAACCAGATGCCTTCCAGAAACAACCATTTGTATTTTACATCACATTTCCTCAGGAAAGCCGCAAGTCTTTTATACTTAAATCTTCTTTTACGAGCCAAAAATGGAACGTCCTTCAATATCTTAACCTTGTTGCCCAGATAGTCCAAGTCCACATTATACAAATTATATAAGCTGGTGTCCCGAGTCTTCTTAGATGAAAAGTCAATAATAATCTTGCGAGGCAGCTGACGCTTCATTGCATATTTTGAAGATGTCCGACGGACTTCCAAAATATCGCTTTTTAACTCTTCTTTAGTTGCCTTTGCGAATGACGCCAAAAGTTCCGACACCAAATCTTTTAGATTTTCACTTTGCTCCTCTTTTACATTCTGGAGACGCAGTACCATTTGGGCACGGTCCACTTGTAATCCTATTATTTGATTCTCCAAGAGCTTCACTTCTTTACTTGTTGCTTTCATGAGTACTACGTTTTCGCGTGCAGACTGCTCTGCTTCAGACGCTGTTTCTTTAATGGTTTTCACTTCGCTTTCCACTGAATCAACCTTTTGCCCCATTTCATTTAACTTCGCTACAAAGGGCTGCATAGCTTCAAAGACCATCTCTTCCAAGGTTTCCCCCTTCCACTGTAACATCGCCATCACCGATTTACTCATCGCAGGGCTCTGCTTTTTCATCGCCATTTTGGGGGGGGGCACCAGCTAAGTTCCAAAACTCCGTGAAGGGGAAGAAATCCGAGCCTTCTTAGCTTCAACTCCCACCAATCCTTCGCATACGCTTAGAAATCAGAAGGGATTCGCTTACTTACAGGTTTTCACCTTAAATCTGCTTATTGCCGTTCTCCATGGCCCGGCAGCATGCGAAGTGCTGCGCAAGTCTGCCGGCCTCCGTTGGAGCAAACGGGCAATTTACCCCCTGCATTGCTTTCAGGGGGTTCTTTCCGCCGCGCTCTGGACCCTGCCTCCCTCACTGGGAGTCCTGGGGGTTAACCCTCGCAGGTCAACTGCCCGGTCAGGCTGCTCGGACGTTTCCTCCCAGACCTGCGGAGAGGAGCGTCCGACATGGCCGGGAAAACGAAACCGAATCGGTTACGTTGTATTTTCACTTGTACTGTGTAATCTGCCTTGGATCTCAGTGAGAAAGGTGGACTATAAATAATAAATAATAATAAATTATAAAGAGGGACAGGGAATCTGGTAAACCTACCACCATGAGCCTTTAACAGACTGGTTCCAATATTCAGTCACTACCAGTAAGATCTAAGAGGGCTGTGTAATCATGACATGGGGCTTGGGGCTGTATATCAGAAGCCATGGTCTTAGAATGAATCCTTTCCTTTACTATTCATCATGAGACATTCAAATCCCTTTAGTGGTTTCTGAACTGTCAAACTGGACAACAGAAAGTATTTACTCATTTCATTCTCTGCATTCCTTTGGAAAATGATATATGTAAACCTCTCCAAACGTACTAGTGGAAGCAGGAAGAAGACCTTCTTCAAGAGGGGAGACAACAAGTGATAGGCTGCTACTGCTTCTCATCACTCCAGGCCAATGAGCCCCTTCATCTGACCTTTTCCTCTGAGTGGCAGCTTTTGTTGCTCTTCCTCCTAGAAGCAATTATTTCTCATTTGGGAAGGTGAGCAAACATATGCCAAAAGCATCCAGCAGCCTAGACTCCCCATCATTAGCCTATTTCAGAAAGGAGGAAGGAAGGGAAGATTTATTGCCTGTACCTGTGGTTTTGAAAAGAGGCTAACAAATCTAGTAAATACATGAAAGGAGAGAGGAGTAGGCAGGCCTATCCCTCAAGGGGAGGAACACATTCCTTCCAAGGGGTTCCAATGTCATCACTATTACCACTAAGAGGGAGAAGGGGCAGGCTGCAATCATTGCTGCTGCCTAGCTGTGGGCCCATCCAAGGCCTAAAGGCTTTGACAGCTGCCCAACAATGCCATCCCTTGACTCTGGCCCTGTACTTCCCCTTAGAATTGCCAGGTCTTCCACTTCAGTGGAAGACTTCCCACTTCCTGCCAGCTATTCTAGTCACTACTCAGCTGGACAGTGGCAGAAATATGGAAGGGGAACTATTGGGAAGATTGGTGTCATCCCAATGCCATTATGTCACTTTTAGCATGACTTGGAAATGATGTAATTGTCTCAGGAGATTCTCTAGCATTCACCAAAAACTTTATGGTGAAACCCTACCTGCAGCTCAGACTCAGTCAGGACTCAGAAGATGGAGCCTCGAGGTTCAGGCATAGCATCTCTTGGAGCAGGGAGTGGAACCTAGCGGCACTTTGTGATTTTTTAAAAACAGGTTCTTATTCCTATACTTTTTGAAGAGCAACCAGTTTAACAGTAGAACACCTGGTTTGCCTGCTTAAAGTCCTAACTTTTCTCTGATAAAAAAAAAAAACTACCCAAGTAGCAAATTGGAGGAAAAGGTTCAACCTGAGGCCTTGGATAACAACTACCAGTCAAAGTAGCCATTTACTGGGCTAGGCAGACCAATGACCTGGTCCATTACAAGGCAATGTGATCTGTTCTTCTAGCTGTCCTCTGGTGCATGTCTTCAAACTAGATCGGTTGCATAAATATCAAATACACTTGCTATATCTTTATTTGTGTTTTCTTCTTTTTTCATTCTGTCCCACAAAATAACATGCTAAAACTAGAGAACTATGCTGGGAAAGGGAGTAGTATGAATTTCAAAATGGGGGAGAAAGCAAGGGGTGAGTCATATGAAAAACAGCTTGTTTCCTGACTTCCAGTTGTTCACCCAAAGATTCAACTTCTTCCCCAGGAGATCCTGGAAAGTAGTCTAAAATCTTGAAACTTCAGGCCAGGATGTGAGTCCTGGCAACCTTATGACCTCCACTAATGAAGAAAGAAAGATGATTATTGCAAGGCACAGGTATTTTTATGACATGAGACCAGGCAAATCTTCTTCTTTTGCCAGCAGCTCCTTCAGTTGGCAGGAGTGCTTGGTGATCAGCAGTCATAGGAAATTACATTTTCTGTGTCATAAGACCCTCTCTAAAATGGAAAGCATGACGACCATGGCTTGTTAAAACTATGCAGAATAGTTAGTTGTGGTCAGGGCTTTTTTTCTGGGGAAAGAGGTGGTGGAACTCAGTGGGTTGCCCTCAGAGAAAATGGTCACATGGCCAGTGGCCCTGCTCCCTGATCTCCAGACAGAGGGGAGTTGAGATGGCCCTCCGCGCCGCTCCAGCGGCGCGGAGGGCCATCTCAACTCCCCTCTGTCTGGAGATCAGGGGGCGGGGCCACCGGCCATATGACCATTTTCAAGAGGTTCCGGAACTCTGTTCCCCCACGTTCCCCCTGAAAAAAAGCCCTGGTTGTGGTACACATAGATGTACAAGAAAGCTTAGGGTGAGGGTGAAAGAGGTGAAAAAGTGGAAGTGCACTTAAACAGGATGCTATTACTTATGTATACCACCTGTAAAGGGTGAAGTCCCTTACAAACTTCATTTGGTTTGTTGTCATAGTAACTGTGTGAGGTTGATAGCTTGTTTTCTTTTACAGATGACAATTAGGACTAAGAGAGGCTTAGGGAAAGCTGGCCATCTGAGCCTCTTGAATCAGGAAAAGATAGCCAAGTTTGGATCAGAAGTGTTTATTTTATTTATTTGTATTTATTTACGTCCTTTACAGTCCGCCTTAATCACTGCGACTCAAGGCGGATTACATAGTATGAGGTTAATACAATCAGTATCAAGTAAGTACATTTCAATACAATACCATAAGGTAAACATATACAAGTTTAAAGACATAGTATTAGCAAGGATCCAAGACATAGTAGAGATACTGAAGCAAAACAATCAATTCTAGGACTAACATTAGACAGCATGGAACGATGGTTGTACATAGGAGTACATATTTAAAGCAGCATATAATATATGAGGCAAAAATGGTGATGAAGTCTATGATCCCCAACTTGTTAGTGAAGCACCTGAGACCCCATCCCTACAATGCAGCCCTCCCATTTGAGTAAAAAGCCTTTTTGAATAGTTTGGTTTTATATCATTTACGGAAAGCCAGGAGAGTGGGGTCTCTTCTGACTTCCTCAGGCAGGTCATTCCATAGGATAGGGGCCACCACAGAGAAAGCCTGTGTACGGGCTGCTGCTGACTTCACCTGTGTGCAGCCTTGTACCTGCAGGAGACCCTGTTCAGATGAGCGAAGCTGCCGTGGAGGAACATAGGGAGGGAGGCGGTTGGCATCTTCCAGACTTAAAACTTACACTGATGCTCACTGGACATAAATCTACATGCTTAAAAAGGCAACATTATCCTACCTTTTGAAAATTTTAACAGGCTTTTGATGATGCTTTTGATTATGTTGGATTGATTGGCCCTCAGACAAGACTTATTTGTGAATCACTTTCCTAGATCACTTGAGGAAGGGGGGATGATCAAGACACACTATTCCATATTCAGCTGGCTCAGGACAATTAAATCATATTATAAATCAACAAAAATAAAAGGGAGCACAAACAGGGAAAGATAACACAAGAGGAAGACTGGCTTCATCCATGTGAAGCCAGCATCATAGCAGAACATCATAGCAGAACCCTGGAAATGTCAGTCTTGGTCAGCATGAATACACAGAGCTGATTCTGAGCTGCTGTTGATGGCATGCATCCGTGATACTAATTCAGTGGCTCAGGAGCCACATGCAGCTCTTTGGCATGCCTCCTGTGTCTCTTCTAAGCACTGTACCCCAATATGGCTCCTGAAACATGGAGAAGGTGAGTGGACAAGGCCCACGCCCATCAGGGCTTGTAGTTGACAGAATGCTCCCACATTGAAACAGCCATCCTCAGAAGAACAGGTAAGCTGCAAGCTTCCCTGATATATAGGCCTCATACAGGGATTGGAAATAAATTTTTTTTTTGGTTGATGGTAACTGTGAACGTGGCTCTCCACAAGCTGAGGAATGAGTACAACATGGCAGATGCAGCCCATTTTCCATTTTCCATACATTTCTTTCATTCCCCTGTGATCTTATTTGTAGTGCTACAAAACCCAGCAAACTTGTGAATGAAGATGGTATTGGAAGAAGTGTATACTCCATAAGGTGCCTATCGCCAACTTAAACCCTCTGCAAAACTATATTCAGCCCCTAGTAGAGCTGCCGGTTCTGGGTTGGGAAATTCCTGGAGATTCTGGGGCTGAGCCTGGAAAGCGTAGAGTTTGGGGAAGGAAGGGACCTCTGCAGGGATATGATATCATAGAGTCCATCCTTTAAAGCTGCCATTTTTTTCCAGGAGAGCAGATCTGTGTAATTTGGAGATCAGTTGTATTTCTGGGAGGATTCCAGGCCCCACCTGGAAGGTTGGCAACCCTGAAACATATACATTCAGTAAGGCCCCTTTCTGTTGCTCTGCAAAGTTCTTTCACAATGATCGCTGCAATGAGTTGCTACCTGATACCAATATTTATTTTTCTTCTTGCATGCTAATAACTTGCCGTTCTTTCTTCAGAGACAAATACATCCACACACATTGGAGAACCTTCAGTATGAGTCATGCAAAAGAGCAGCAAGTTTCAAGCTTTTCCTGTTCTTCCCATTCTGGATGGAGAAACAATTCAGCAAAGGAGTTTCCTCTCTTCCGTGCCAGGAGTTTTCCTCCCTTTCCCCACTCCCAACTGTCTCTCCTATTCCAGGCTGCAGAAGTGTCTGCTGAAGCCGATTCAAGAGCTTTCTGCAATAGCAGTGCATTTCCAGACTTAACCAAAATGAGTGGGGAAACAAACCACAGCTGCTCAAGTGAAGCAGAATCCATGAGTTGGCTCCTTAGCCTGTTGAATCATTCCACCAGCTACATTTTTTTCTTTAGCTAAATTGGGCAATTTTAACAGCTTTTCCAGACTGACTTGGCAATTACCCAGAAAGCCTAAACTATGCCATTTTATTGCACATGCCCCCCCTCTCTCACACACACACACACATGCACGCACACGCACACGCACGCATGCACACTCTTAGCTCACTTTCACTCTCTGACACAAAGTAGTTTTGTGGCAGATAATTTCTCACAATGTGTCAGATAATTTCACGTAATGTAGTTTCCTGTGATAGTTGAGCGGGAGGAGAGCATAAAGTAGTATAGAAATAGGTTGTCAAAAGTCAGCCTGAGTTTAGCAGCTTCTACTGTCATGCAGGCACATGAGAACAAAGGAAACAGATGATAAAGTACCACTGGAACTTCTTGGTCCGTCTTGAAGCCAAGACTGTGACAAGAGCTTCCCAAACAATTTCCAAACCTCTTTGGAGAAGGCCTTCCCCCTGTTTCCTCAAGTCTGGCTGGAGAGGGTCAAAGGCATTATTTTTCAGAGGGATGCAGAGGATAAAATTAGCACGTTTCCCCTCCTACAGTAGACAAGTCTAAACACCAGTGTTTCATGAACTTCAAAGGAAAGGAGGTATTCTGAGACCATGAAGGGCAGGGCTTCTGATTTAGGGCAGGGCTTCTGACACAATGGCTCCCAGACTCACTTGGGTGCCCAGGTTGCAGGCGATGTGGGGGAGGTGAGCGGGGGGGGGTAGCATGGTGGCTGCCATGTTGTGGAGGGGTGGAGAATGACTGGGCGCCAGGGGAGCACACCCAGGCACATCCGGTGCAGGCCCCGGTCTGGGGAAGCACCCCCCCCACCCCTCAGCACTTGGCCCGTGGCAGCATCCTGCCCAGCCCTCCCTTTTGTCACAATTTTAGAGTGAGTAGGCTGCATATTGGGCATTGGGCACCGATCCATTTGGGGGGAAACAGGGCCCTCAGGCTCAGTTTCCCTATTATGGGGATCCCCATAAGGGGTCTGGGGAGTGAGGTATGGCCGGTGCATGCCCAGTCAGGGCTGTCAGTCTGCCTTGCTCCCAGGTGGCAGGGGATAATTCACACATGGGTGTTTACCCATGTGGCATCCCACTGACTGTCATCCAATGGTTCCCCCCCAGCAGTGGTCTGAGGGGGCATATGGGTCATCGGCTTGGCAGGCGGGTCGACCAATGCTTGGATCTGTGCTCTATGCACACTTTTGCTCCTTGAGCTGTAATCTCAATAATGTTGTGGCCTCTTTACCTCCAGCACTGTGTCCATGTGTTTTGTTGCCATGCCCCCTCCCTGCTCTCCTCCTCCACTTAGCACTTGCCTGTAAATGCAGCCACAGGTGTCATGTTATGACCCAACCTTTAGACCTTTCTAGGAGTAACTGAGGGACTGCATGTCTCCAAAATCCCCTTGGAAATTCTGCATCGCACAGTCATCTAAGACAGATTTCAAGCAGGAATCATTCCCAATGATCACTCTGAAGATCAAGGTTGTTAGTTATTGAACTTGAGACTCATATTTCATATCCCTCAGGAAAATATCCTGGAAGCCCACAAGAACCTGTGTCTACCTGCTGTCTTAGAGGCCTCCAAGAGAGGAGTCAACAGGTACAACTTGAAGCCATCCAACAGCATTATGTACATGGCCTACATTGAAGTCCTTTGCACCTTCAGCCCAGAAGAAGAACCTCTGGTTGTCCAACAGTTTTGTTCAAAGTATTTAAGAGCTACGGCCAACCACTAAAGCTGTGTTTAAGGATCACTGATTTAGAGTTGGTCAATGTTACAGGATTAATCTTTTTAAAATACAGGTTTAATATTTTAGTTTCTTCCAAAATCCTTTTCTGATTATGATTTTTTTAATCAGTAGGATTAAAAATCAAATAAATAACAACAGAGGAAGAAAAATGTAAACACAGCCATTATATACCTTATAAATTTTTTACAAGGCTAGACATTTTTGTTTCTACTTGGAGGCAGCATATTTGTGTGTGTGTATGTAAAAGTTTCCTGTCAAAATTTTGCCGATGTCTGTGTGTTTGTGGGTAAATACACCTGGGATGAATGGGAGCAAACAGTAAATTGCTTTTTCTACATAATAAAAAAACTTCCCCAACACAAATAATATATTGTGCCTCTGAGACCTCAAGAAGAAGATTATCTTTTTCAACTGCAGCTGAGTTGTCAAGTACAGTAGGCAGCAAAGTACTTCAGCCCACAGTGATTGTTACACTTGGTCCATGGTTTTTTTAGGCCATGTATTTTGAATTCTGCCTCTTACTTTTCAAGGTCCTTTATTTGCAAGGACCTTCAAGGCCAGCTCAAGATAAAACTAAATCTGCTGGGCTTCAGTGCAACTGGCATTGTTTTCACTTTCTCCAGATTGCCTAGGATCAGGAGCTGCTGGGGCTGGAATTTATAAAGTTGCTAAAAATAAGCATTTCCCTTAGGCTGTGAAGTGTGGCTAGGCTCTGGCATGACCACATACACCCATGTCAGCCATTGGCTGACCCTGTTCTAGAAGGACTATAAAGCGTTCCACGTCAGCCTGGGATTTTGTCTAGGTAACTACTTTGCCTGAATTGTTATGGTGGGCATTAGGTTTCTGGCTTTTGGTTTTAGCTCTAAAACATACATCACTTTATAATGGCAGGATTGTATAGTGGTTAGAGCATCAGTCTAGACTCTGGGACACCCAGGTTTGAATCTACACTCTGCCATGAAAGTTTGCTGAGTGACCTTGAGCCAGTTACATACTATCAGCCTAGTTACTATAGGGTGCTAGGTGGAACATGCATGTCACACCTATTCTACAGATACTCCATTGGATAATGATCAGTTACCAGGTCAATTCAAGGCTCTGATTATGACCTGCAAAGGCTTTAAAGGCCTTGTGACCACATACATGCAGGACCACCTCTTCTACTATGCCCCATCTCAACAGCTTCACTCATCTAAGCTAAACTTTCCAAAAGTGCCACATTGCAAATGGGTAAAATGGGGAACTGCCTTTTCACACATTCTCTGTAATGGCTCACACCTTATGAAAAGGCCCCCACAAACCTGTCATTTATAATGGAATAGGACTGTAGTCTATTGCAATGCTTATTGCATGCATCATCTTCCTTTTATTATTACTATTATTATTTACTGTATTTATAGTTCACCTTCCTTGCTAAGAAAGAAGTTTACTCTGTGTATGTCCATACCAATCCATGTGCAGAGACATGTACGACTATGACTAGGACTACCATAATCTAAATGAGTGCAGCATATTAGACATGATACAGACTGTGGACACAATTAAGATAAATGGTAACATATCGTAAAAAAATCAGTGAAATGACAAGGTCATACATGCAGCATACTAATAAAATGGTATAATCCACTGTCCTCTTCTCCCTGTAAAATGCCTTCCTGAACAATTCTGTCATAATACAGCCCCATTAGCTTTTAGAGGTGAGCATGGACTGGGAAAACCCCATGGACAGCTGGCCCATGGTCCGTCGATTTTCATAGACAACAGATCATAAACTTTTCATGGAGCAGCCCAGTTCACGGACTGGTTCATCAGTCCATGCTCCATCACTTCCAGCAGCCTTGACTCTACCCCTTCACACCCAGAGAGCCCAAACTCACAGAGAATCTTCAGCAGCCTCTCCTCCAGCCATCCTCCAAGTTTGGTCAAGATTGCATTTTGGCTGTTTGAGTTACAGACCCCCAAAGTGGCAGCCCCCAGGTAACTTCCAGTAGATACTGGAATTGCAAATGCCAATTGACTTGCATTGGCTTGTAACGAGTCAGTTCCCGTGTCTAAAACCAAGTTTCAACTTGCCAAGAGAAAGATGGATCTCTCTCCGGGGAAGCAGAAAGCAGTTAGTCTTTAGACCTGTCAAACAGATAAGTTCTTTGAACCAGCTGTTTATCAGTACATTTATTTATATAGGGTTCAATATTGCTTTGCAACTCCTTATCAAACACACAGACACTAATCTAGAGTTTATTTCACTTTATTGAAAATACACCCTAGTTTTTTAATGAAGCAAGCAATCAAAATATAAATGGCTATTAATATGAATCCTATAACAACAGAACATAGAAAGGCAATAAGAAATAAGTTCACTAACATTTCTCAATAAATCCTAAGTTTAACATTGCTCAAAGTTTCCATGAAATACATAGGTAGAAATAGTTTCTCACCTAGATTCTCTCAAGAGATCTCTTCCATCAGTACCCTGCTTATTCTTTCTGTGTTTGCAATGATATACCTAATCATATGCAAATATTTAGGGTCTATTCACATGATAGCACAAACAAATATTGATTGGTTTGACACTTCACTGAATATTCATAATTTCATAGTACAGCCTTCCAATTAGTTAAAAAATTATGTCATAATCTAAACTTCACAACAAAACTACAAATCTCCAACAAGTGTCAGGAAAAGTTAAGTTGGACGATCACCATTGGTTGAATCTCTGATAGAGGAACATCAATCTCAGTAGAGTCCACTATTTTAATTAATTGTCAAAGGATGAAAGCACACCTGCTGAATTACCTTATACATAGAAAAAATACACTGAAAGTTCATGCAAAGTTTAAAAGTTCATCTAGAGAGTATAGAAGCTAGGCCTAGTATTGTTCAGTATTGATTATTGGCATATGATCTTAATCTATATTGGCATAACAGGCTGGCAGCACCAAAAAGTTGCAATGAGGCAAAATCAAACAGAAAATGGTAGAGGAAGAACCCCCTCACTTACCACAAACACACCGTCCCAGCCATTGCCTAGGTCATTAATTCTTGCTCCTTGCTCACATAGAGAAGAATGGGAGCTCTCTGGTTGGCAAGCAGAGCTGCCTATCAAGGTTTTGAGGGCTAAGATTGGCTGCAGAACATCCACCCCTCCATTGCCTAGGGAATTCATTCTTGCTCTTTGCTCCATAGAGCAGAATGGGAGCTCTCTGCTCGGCAGGCAGAGCTGCTTATTAATTTTTAAGGGCTGCAAAAGGTCTGTTGACGTCCCTTCCATTGCTTAGGGAATTGATAGATCGGTGCCAGAATGTCTGGACTCACGGACTACGGACCAATGCACCGCCCCAAACAGACCAAAATTCATGAAAAAGGTGAGTCCCACGAAATGTGTGTTTGCAAATCACGAACTGGGCCATACCGCGTCTAATTTAGGTCTGTTTTCCGGACCATGCCCACCTCTATTAGCTTTATCGAAAAGCTCTTCTGAACAACTCCATTTTACATAGCTTGCAGAATGACAGGAGTGTGAGAGCTCTCCTGACCTCCTCAGGCAGGCCATCCCGCAAGATGAGGAAGCTCATGCAAGGGTGGTTGTTGATCTCATCCGTTTCCATTTTCTGTATTACAGCATTGTCATGTCTTAGACATTTTTTGTCTGTGTTTTGGTTTCACTATTGTTGTTTGCGTCTTACCTCATTCTTTACTTGCTGATTGCATTGTTTTTAAATTTTGTAATCCACTTTGTGTCTCAATGAGAAAGGCAAGTTATAAATGAAGTTAAATAAACAGATAAATAAAATATGAGCAGACGACTCAGATGAGCAGTTAGTTTATTGGGGTTAGGCGACTGTAGTAACATCTGCACTGACATTTGGGATGTCAGGAAGTCATTCTGTTTGGCTGCAAGAATGAAAACTGGAGGGATCAGGAGAACTTTACAATTAAAATATTAGGTTTTAATTGGGGGTAGGATTCAAAGTTGCAATTTGGTAGGATGGTGAAATATACTAAATGATGAAATATATGAAATGCCCTTAGCTGGGCAGTCAGAAAGACTATCAGAGGATGTATATTTAGGTACATACTAATCACAATCAAAACTGAAAATGTCCAATTTGTTAATATAGTTATAACTAACCAAAACTGAAAAATTAACTACAGTAATATAATTTACAGAAACATTGCTATTATTATGCTGCCTAGCTGCCTAGATTAAGGATCAAGAAGGCCAGACAGAGCAGAAATGTGAGTATAGATCAGATCTGTAAATGGTATGAACATTTACCAACCAGCAGAGTTGCATGCAGATCTGGCCACTGAAGACAATTGTGCTGATAGGTCTATCTTTCCAAGGTGGCATTTACACCAGTCACACCACTGGCTCACAAGTTTTGATCTGATCTGATATAAATGTCACCTTGGCACCTTGCGGGCTCCTATTTGCTCGCTGTTGTGTAAGCGGTTCCTATTTGCTTGCTGTTCTGTGCTGTCCAATGCTGCCCTTTCTCAGCACAGGACAAACAATTGATTACATTCAAGTAGGGAAATGTTCCAATTATCCTCACCTCCAAAACCCAGTAATTCTGCCAAGCTGTCTCAATATATGTGCACTAAATCAATAACACAAGAGAGAAACAGATAGGCAGGCCTAGGATCAAACCAGACAAAAGAAAAAAATGAAGATATGAGAAATCTTTGTCTTTAATGTTCCTTAGAGGCAACATGCAAGGGGCAATTGGAGGAGGAGTTAACCTCTTCTTCTCACCTTGTTTCCCTTGAGAACCAGAAAAAGTGGAGAAAAGTCGGCGTTCCTACTGAAGGCAAGGAGTCTCTGTATCAACCCAGGCAACAGCACTTCTTAGTAGTAGTTCCATCTGCCAGGACCGTGCGATCTGCCTTGGCCACTCCCATAGGCCTTTCATGGCTAGGGTTGCCAACCTCCAGATGGGGCTTGGAGTTCTCCAGGAATTACGACTTATCTCCAGACTATAGGGATAATGGAGAAAATGGCAGCTTTGGAGGGAGGATTCTGTAGTGTAGGGTTGCCAGGTGATCAGTGTGTGCGGGGTGTGTGGGTACTTTCCTGGATAAGCTTTGTGCACATACAAATCTCACGTGCACTCCCAGCCCCTACACAACAATGTCACTTTTGGAAGTGACATTATCACCTGGAACACGGGAGTGTGCACACACTTTGGGCCAGGGCCAACTCTTCTAAAATGTGCCAAAAACATAGCAAGTATTCCCACGCTCCACAAGATAACATCACTTCCAGAAGTGACAACATCGTGTGCAGGGCCAAGAACACTGTGTGCGCATTGGCCCAGGCTGCCTGCTGCTGGTGGGTGATCCCTGGGAGGCCTGGCTCTTCCCGCAGATCAGGTACATGGGTAAACTGCTGGGAGTTTGCCCTCCACCAGTGGGCAACTGGCAACCCTATATATTATAGAGATCAAATTCCCACTGAGCTCCCTCCCCTCCCCAATCTCCACCTTCTTCAGGCACTGCTCTCAGATCTCCCCAGGCATTTTCCAAACCAGGATTTGGCACCCCTGTAAATGGCCTGATTTTCTACCAGGCCAGGAATTGGCTAGCCAGGCCAGTTTTCTTTCCCTGAGGCCAGTTGCCAGGAGAAATGTTTGAATCTGAATGTGGAAGTCAGATTGGCCTTATCCAGACTGTTTTCCTCCTCGTCCTCATGCAGTTCAGGCCTTGCAAAAGCAGTGGGGGAAGCCACACTTGTCCAATAGGGCAACAGGAAGGAAGCTAATGAAACTTCAAGAAGCCCTACGGGACATGTGTGGCTTGTCTCACAGTCTTTATAGAGGCCTGGGGAGTAGAGTTTGTTAACTCCTGCTTGGGAATTTCCTGGAGATTTTGGGGCTAGGTCTCCCAGGACTCAAAGTGGGGGACAGGTGGGGGGGTATGAGAGCACCTACCTCTGGAACTCTTCTGCGTCACGACAGGGATCAATTTGGTAAAAATTGGCCCCCAGTATAGCATTTGAGGCCAATTTTTATCAACTCAGCCCTGGCGTGACCTTGCTCTTTTGTGTTGCACCAGGGACTGGTAACATTATAGGGGACAATGCCTGGGAAAGACAGAGTTTGGGGTAGGGTTGCCAGCCCCCGGGTAGTGGCTGGAGATCTCCCAGAATTACAACTGGTCTCCAGGCCACCGAGATAGTTCACCTGGAGAAAATGGCTAATTTGGGGGATGGACTCTATGGAATTATGCCATGCCAAGGTCCTTTCACTCCCCAAACCCCACTTTCTCCAGGTTTCTCCCCCAAGATCTCCAGGAATTTCCGAACTTGGAGATGGCAACCCTAGTTTGGGGAGTGAGCTCAGTGGGGATGTGATGCCATAGAGTCTGCTCTCCAAAGCTGCCATTTCTTACAGGGGAACTGATCTCTGTAATCTGGCAATCGGTTAGAATTTTGGGAGAACTCTGTGTCCCACCTGGAGTTGGCAACCCTTCTAAGAAGATAGAGTGTAAGGAGGGGCCTGATCTATATACAACCATCGATATTCTTCTTTTTTTTTTCCCCTCCTCCATTTATTTTTCCATTTCCCTCCCCCATTTCTAGTGGAGAGGTTGGCATCACAGGCAGCCTGCCTGCCCTGCCAACTGGAAGTGCCAAGGCCCTCTGCCAGTAGCCACCCACAAGAAGTTGCTAGCAGAGCAAAGTCAGAAGCTCAATGACAGGAAAAGACGTTCTGTATGTATATGCGAGAGAGAAGGGCTGCCTGCTAGGTTTCAAGTTCTCAGCGCTATGGATTCACTTGCTCTGTGGTTTGGCTCACTTTCTTGAATGAACTGCTGCTGTGCATGGAACGTCTATACCCTGGGACTGCTGGAAATGGATTCCCTAGAAGTACATGTGCCTGTTCTAGTACTTGCTCTGCTTTCGGCTGGTACCTATTATGGACCAGAGTACAAATTCCTCCTCATCAGGCAAAGTGACCAAAGACTCAGAGGAGGAGGCAGCTGAGCAGCTAACACCACCCAGAAGGCAACAGTGGGGACACCTGCTTTGAAGTGCAGGATTCTGAGGCAGTCCGTTCACCCTGGGATACAGCCCTGCTGGGCTTGGGAACCTACCAAACAAGATGGAAGATTTATGTGTTGACCTCCAAGACCAGTAATGAAAGCAGGATGGGAAAGTCTTCCTGCAGAGGTCACTGTCCACTTTCTCAAGTAGTTTCAAAAGCATATTGGAGATAACACAGAGACTGGTCCAGAAGCAAGACTGACCATCCAGATGGGTTAACTTTCCTCGGTTTTGCAAGTAGGAGGATACTGCCCCTCAGTTGTGTGTAGGAATCTCTTATATACTTCAGCAGCAATACTAAGAACTCGTTTCCTGAAGTGACCATGAAATATGTTTGGCTTGGTCTTTCTCCTGCCTACAAATATATTGTAGGATTGTTGAGACAGCAAGATTTTGTGCTGTGTACCTCATGGAAGGGTTCTGTTTGGGAAGAGATCTTATTTGGTGAAGTATCTTTTCCACTAGTCCTGTTGTATAGTCCTGCTTCTAGGGGGAGGGGGGGGATTGACTTTTCAGTGAGGAAGGAAGGGAAAGGATTGTGATTAGCATTTGGCACAGCTATTCACTCTAGCAAAGATAATTATCTAAACATGTAATAGTACAGAGGTGCCAACTCTGATCTCTTTCCCCCAAAGAGACAGCTACTCTAGACCTTAACGTCACTGTACTTTTAATTTTGTTTTTAACAGAGACTTTCTCCAGTCTTCCTTCTACAGTTTTATGTAAACTCTGGGGTCTTGCTGGATGAAAGTGCTCTCTGTTTTGCAGCCGAGTTGTGGCTTTCGAATTTTACAGCTCCCCCAAAATTACTTCACGATGATCCAGTGCACACATCACAGCCTAGAAACCACATGGGAGTTGTGTTGGTAAAGGAAGCTGAGAGTTGCTGAAGTAGCCAGACTGAAATTTATAACAGTGACCTGGGCCCTGTCAGGCCTTTATGACAGTGTATAAAGTGAATTGCTGCTTAGTCACCAATTTGGTTGGCAAGATTGGTTGGATTAGGAAATACATAAAAGGTCAGACAGTAGGAGTTTGTCTAGACATCCTATTTTGGATTCTATGCAGTACTCTGTGTTTCTGTGGCAACCCCTGCAAAACACTCATATTTCAGTAATATTTTTAAAAGATTATACATAGGTGTGTGTTTTCAGTAATAAGCTAGAAAGCTTTCAGAAAAGGAAATTAGCTTTTTTATTTACTCTGTTCAGCTTGTCACTGGCAGGCAACTCCAGAAGGGACGTAACTCAGTCATGCTCTCTCCAGGCTTTTGGTGATTTAGTAATGGAAGGAGAGGTGATTCCCTCAGGGAAGACTTTGTAACTTGGAGGAACTTGTGGAAATATCAGCCACTGAAAAAAGCCAAGGAGTAAGAGCTGCGAGTTTTCTTTTGCCGGCTTGATGAAATTAATTTACTGTTCTCCTGCTAGTGGCTTGCATAGACTGGACAGTAACTTTTCCAAAAGGGAGAGATTAAACAAACAAGTATGCAACCAGGTTCTCATCTGGTAAACAGCAAATCTAATTGTGCAAACTGAAAAAAGGGAGGGGAGATTAGAGTATCACCTTTGATTTTACAAGTAGCAACTTTGTTTGAACTTCAAACAAGATTTTTTAGAAATATGAAGGGGGGAACCCAAATCTACAGAACAAAGTATTAGACTGAAGGAGGGAAAGCAACCTGCCAAGGAAAATGGATATGATGAACTGATTTTTAAGTTCCATGACATTTTTATTATTATTGTTGTTATTACTCCTTTCCCTCCTGTTCCCTTCTGTAAGTGAAAAATGGGAATATTTCCAAATTCAAATCCCTGTTTTTCTCCCACCCTTTATGTTAAGCTGAAAATTTTCTATATGAGCTTCAAGAGTTCACTGACATTACTGGGATTTGCTAAAGTCTTCCAGGTTGAATCTCTCTCTCTCTCACACACACACACACACACACATACATGCGTGCGCGTGCACACACACACACACACACACAAAGCAATTTACATGAAATAAAATGTAGCAATGCATTTTTTTAATTTTCAAAATGAACTTAAGATAAACATTGTCTACTTGAGTAAAAATTAATTTTAAAATGAACATACTAGACAGACCTTTCATCCATGATGGATCAGTTTTGAGCATATGTCATTCTAACATGAAGCCTGTCATCTGGAACTTAGAAAACAGGCTTTACATTAAAATCAGAAAGACCTGGTACCTATTTTTCCTTCTTTGTTCATAATTGTAAATCTTTGTAATAAGTAAATAATCAAGCCCAAAGGATTTCGCATCGCCATCTGCTGACAGCAGTCACTGGGTTTATGTAGTCATGTCTCATCTGAGCATAATCTGCTCTATAAGACCATAATATAATGACACTCTTCATCACAGAACTCAAACGGTATTTTGCAAAAGTGGGTCACATTATCTCATTTTATAGATAAGTAACAGATGGGGGAAATTAAGGAGGTTTTTTAAAATGTGCCAAATACCTGCAGTTGTTTTTATCTTTTTTGGAATCTGTAAGAATTCAGCTCTACTGCTTTGTCTGTTTTCCTCATTGTCTATTATATTGTAAGCTCCTTAAAAGAAAGGATATCTGTCTTTGGCTATGAAACTGTATTAAGGTGCTGTGTTTACTGAACATACTGTGTAAATAATAAATTACTATTTTGAAAAATCAGGCAAACACTTGCTTAAATTGTTGGAGCTGCCTTTCTTTAGGTTATTGTCTTTGTGTTTAAAGTGTTTGCCAACTTTTTCCACTAGCAAAGTTCCCATGTCCATATCAAGTGTGTAGGACCACCTGCTCTTTGGACCCATGCCCATCGTGGCTGGTGAAGGCCAGCACTGACGGGCTTTGGGCTTCTTTAGAGGCCATTGTCAATCTCTCATTAAGCTCCGGGGTTTTTCCTGGAGTGTTGAAGGAAGCAGTGGTGTGGCCTCTCTTGAAGAAAGCATCTCTGGAACCCATCAACCCAGTCTCGAACCTCCCATTTCTGGGTAAAGTGATTGAGCAGGTGGTGGCAGAACAGCTGCAGGCATTCCTGAAGGAGTACTCCATCCTGGATCCATTCCAGTCCAGCTTCTGCCCTAGCCATGGGATGGAGATGGCATCGGTCGCCCTCACAGACAATCTCCACAGACACCTAGATAGAGGCAGGTCGGTGCTGCTGGTGTTGTTGGATTTCAGAGCAGCATTCGACACGGTGGACCATGATCTATTGGCCCACTGCCTCACTGATGTGGGAATGTGGGGGACGGTCTTACAGTGGCTAGTCTCCTTTCTCCACAGTCGGGGACACAGGGTGGCATGGAGGAGCAACTATCGCCTTGCCACCCTTTAGTGTTTGGCATCCCTTAAGGGGCCCAATGTTATTTAACATCTATATGTTAAGTGCTGGCCCTTAGGGGACCAGCATTTTGTCCCCCTTCTGACCACCATGCCCTCCTTTTGCAGCCACCTTGGATTTATACCAGGGTGGTACCTGTGGTTTATAGTGATTTTGCAGTAGCCTGATTTGCTTAGCGGTGCCTGGACTTTATGTTATTTGGGTCAAGTGGTTATACTGTTTTTATTGTATCTTTTAATTGTATATCTTATTGAAAGCCACCCTGAGCTCACTTGTGGAAAGGGCAAGGTATAAGCCGAATAAAATAAAAATAAAATATATGCACCCCTTTGCCCAGCTGGTGCAGAGTTTCGGATTGGGTTGTCATCAATATGCTAATGATACCCAACTTTATCTGTTGATGGACAGATGGATTCCGCTACAGATAATATGGCCAGGGCTTTGGAGGCTGTGATTGGATAGCTGAAACAGAGCCGACTGAAACTGAATCCAATGAAGATAGAGGTCCTGCACCTGGGTCATAGGCTGTTGGGTTCTAGAATCTGGCTCCTGACCCTTGACGGGATGCTGCTTTTGTCTATGCCAGTGGTGAAGAGTCTGGGCATGGTCCTGGATGCCTCCTTATCAGAGGAGGCCTAGGTCATGGCTGTTGCCAGGTCTGTGTTTTTCCATCTCCATCAGATCAGGCAGCTTTCTCCCTACCTTTCAACCCCCAACCTAGCTGCGGTGATCCATGCAATGGTCACCTCCAGGGTGGACTGCAACTCACTCTCTGCTGTGCTGTTCTTGAGCCTGCTCCAGAAGTTACAACTGATCCAGAATGCAGTGATGCATGTTCTGACAAGGACTCCATTCCAGGCACATATAACAACAGCCCTATGCCAGCTGTGCTGGCTCCCAGTGGAATTCTGGATCAGGTTCAAGGTTTGGGTTTTAACCTTTAAGGCCCTTGGTGGACTGGGACTGGCATACTCACACAACCATCTCTCACCATATGTTCCCCAGAGAGTGCTCCATCCCGCAGACAAACATCTACTGGTGATCCCTGATCCCAAGGATAGTTTCCGTACAGCGGAATATTTCCATACAGTGACCCCAAGGAAGTTTGCCTTGCTTCGACCATGGCCAGGGCTTTCTCAGCCCTGGCACCAACCTGGTGAAACACTCTGTCTCTGGAAACCCAGGCCCTGCAGGATTTGCTATCTTTCTGCCAGGCCTGTAATACATAGATGTTCTGCCAGGCATATGGTGATTGAGGCGGGCGAGCCATCAAACCAGCCTCCTGCCACGGAGGTGGGGGGTTACCCTCCTGGTTTCTGCTGTTCATCTGGCAGCTTGCCACTCTACCCCATGGGTTTGGTTGACATCTAATGGGTTGTGCAATATGTGCGCTGCTGTTTTAACAGATTGTTGTAATTAACTGTACTATTGTTGATTTTTTGAAAATCTTATGCTACCATGTTTTTATCTTTTGTATTTATGGTTTTTGTTGTTATTCGCTCTGAGCCTGCTTGCGGGGAGAGCAGACTATAGATTCAATTAAATAGATTCAAATAAATAAATAGCAGGCAGAAATTCAACAGGGTTCTGTCACCAATTGATCTTCATATGAGGGGTACCTGTTCTGCAAGAGGGGAGAAAGGAGGAGGGGAGATTCTCAGCATGATTCACTAAAACAACAACAACAAAACCCAGCGTGTTTTAGGCATCGTTGCTGTCATTACTTTTTAAACATCTGATAACTATATAAAAGGCCCTTTTTCTATCACCACTCCCTTTTAAACAAAGTGATTTGTGCCTTTGGCATGCGTAGCAAGTTCATAAGCTTCATTTTAATTGTTTTAATAATAGTAAGGGGGTGCGCTAGACATTTAGCAAGAGTTTAGGAACTCTGGTCAGCAGGAAAAAAAACAGCTGCAAAACAGCTGAGGGAGGGAGCATTTTGCAAAGGAGAAAAAGCAGGCAGATGAAGGGATGGACAACTGCTTTCCCCCTGCAACCCCTCCTGAGACTCACCTTAGCCAGATCTGAAGCATCACCAGTATGAAAACTCAGCATCACCTTGCTTCTGCTTCTCCTTCTCCCGATTTTGAGGAAGTTTGTGGGAAGATGGTAACACTCAGAGGAATGGTCAAATATTGAACTGCCAAACATGTGAGGGGTAATATATATTTCCACCCAAAACTGGTTTAATTAGAAGTTGTGTCCAAGGACATGCTCCCTTCTTATATCACCAAGCCAATAGGCCCTCTTTCAAGAAGTGTCTGCTGCCCTTAAAAGTCAGTAAGGCCTGTATATTAAATAAATAACTTTATTAAACCACTTTGCTAAGCTTCATCTTCTTTATCCCCCTCCTGCTCTTTCTTCTCTTCCTTCTTGTAGTGCTATGTCACTTCCTGTTTCTTGTTCCCTCGCTGTATGCTGCTCAGCTATTCTTCCTACTCTCTTTCTTAACACCCATCTACGCTGCGATACATCTTTCTTTTGCATTAACAAATTTCTTAAAATCAATAGCATAATTGTAAAAGCCTTATATACTCTTTTTAGGGCTGTTTCCACATGGGTTATTTGCTCTGCCTTGCCTTCCTTATAGCAACGCTGTTCTCAGGAGCACACTCGGAACATTGTCTTCTATTCATCCTGCTTCAGTGTTTTCCCCTTCTTCGTTGCAATCTTTCCCAAAACTACTTCGGTACAACCTTTTGGGATGTATTGCAATGAAAGCACCATTGGAGACCACGTGTGTGGGAAGGGGTGCATTTCTGTAAGTCCTGCAGCCTGATTCAGCACCATTTTCCTTGCCTCAGATGGCCACAATTTTCTCCCATACATACTAGAGGACTTTAGGGGTTTTAAAAAAATAAATCTGGAATCAGGAGATTTCTATAACGTTGTAAGGTTATAGGCATCTAGAAGTTATTCATCATCATCATCATCATCATCATCATCATCATCATCATCATCATCATCATCATCATCAAAAGCCACTTGCCATCCTCCAGGTGGGGCTCCAAGATCTCCCGGAATTACAAGATCTCCAGGCTACAGAGATAAGTTCCCTTGGAGGATATAGCTGTTTTGGAGGATGTGCTCTGTGGCATTATACACTCCCCTTCCCAAATCCTGCCCTCCCTAGGCTCCACCCACCCACCCAAATCTCCAGGATTTTCCCAACCCAGAGCTGATAGCTTGAGCCCTTTGGTGTTCGGGGTGTGTGTATGTGTAAATGGCATTCATGTAGGCCTGAGGCAATGAAAGTGCAGTGAAAACAGCTGTGAGGATTGCTACACAATGTGGAAGCAGTCTAGGTAGTGAGATTTCTTCACCTTTCAGCCTGCCCGAGTCTTAATTTGTTTTGCTACATGAGATACTATGTTTTTCTTTTTACCAGGGAACCTTCAAAAGGAGATTACACTTGCTGAACAAGAATTCATTTGTGCATTCAGGATAATGAATGTCCTCCAGGGCTGAATAGGGACATAGTGTTCTTATCCCTGTGTGTGTGTGTGTGTGTGTGTGCATTCGTGTGTGCGCGCACGCGCTTCTTAAAAAACAACAATGTTCTGCGTTTTGCATTGTACCTCTGCATCCTGACTCTGACTGCTCCTTCACTGAAACACACCTCCTGAGTCCTGACCTGGATATAATGGCTGATGGAGCTTCATTCTCACATGTATCTGACAAGGTGAACTTTGAGTCATGGAAGTTTATAACCTCTTGGTCTTTAAGGTGCTACTCAACTAGAATTTATGTTTTTCTAGTGATTGTTGGTATCCGTGGTGTCTACATTCATACAGGCCTGGTGAGGAAATAAAAACAAATATACCACTATCTAAGGACAGAACAAAGAAAATAAATTAACTCAGCCCAACTATAATCTGCAACACCTTGCTGCTGCTAATGTCCCTTGATACATTTTTTAGCAAGGTTGCCAACTGCAGGCTGGGAAATTCCTGGAGATTTGGGGGTACAACCTGGGGAAGATGGGATTTGAGGTAGGGAGAGACCTTAGCAGCCATAGAGTAAATAAATTTATTGTATATGGCCATTGGCCTTTACAAAACAAAACATATATATAAATTACAAACATAAGATTTAAAAGAATTCTAAAATACCAGACAACATTAGAATTATTCAGAACACAAGGAAACAAAACACAAGACCTGGAGTTACTGTTCATACTGATGAGATGCTGTCTTAGAAACCGCACCTGCTCTTATCTTTCTAGCGGCCAAGGCAAAAAGAGCCACTTTATAGGATACGGCAGCATCTGCATCAGATAACATGTATACTAATTTGTCAGAGTCAGAGAGGAAATGTGTGTCATTTAGGGTCTTGGAGAGGAATTTATTTCTGAGTTCCATATACAAGGGACAGGCCAGGACATAGTGAAGAAGGTACTCTACTGATCTACCGCATAAACAAATGCATTGCGCCTTTGGTTTTTTGGAGTACTGACTTAAAAGTAACTCAGTTGGCATTGTTTGGAACCTCAGTGATGTAAATGCCATTCTGAGGTTGTGATTAGTAATATCAACCAAGCAGGAGGATCTAAGGGCGAAGCTACAAGTGATGAATTACACTTGAATGGCAAGTGTATTTCTCCCTGTTCACTTGCGCTCCACTCAATCCACTTGCTGTTCAAGTGTCATTCGTCACTTGTAGCTTGGCCCTCAGATGGTTTTTTTTAATGTTTATACCATGGGGAGACCTTTGTCTGGCTAACTGACCAATTGTCAATTAAGTTGTTGACTTTATAAACCCACTCCCACAGGTCAAAATTGTTCCCTGAGGGCTGAAGCAAATCTCCCCCACCCCCCAAACAACCATTTTCTCCAGGGGATCTGAGAGCCAGTGTGATGTAGTGGTTAAGAGCGCGGGACTCTAATCTGGAGAGCTGGGTTTGATTCCCCACTCCTCCACTTGAAGCCAGCTGGCTGACCTTGGGTCAGTCACAGCTTTCAGGAGCTCTCTCAGCTCCACCCACCTCACAGGGTGTTTTGTTGTGGGAATAATAATAACATACTTTATAAACCGCTCTGAGTGGGTGTTAAGTCATCCTGAAGGGTAGTATATAAATCGAATAATGTTGTTATTATCTCTATAGTATGGAGATGAGTTGTGATTCCAGGAGATCTCTGGCCCTACCTGGAGGTTGGCAACCACAAGATGTAGTAATGTAACCTTTAATGTTTTGTCTGTTTCATGTGCCTTAAATGTTTCTTGTTGCAACCTTCTAGACAGCACTAGATATTTCAGCTGTTTGTCTTTTGTCTCTGTCTCCGGGCTAACTTGTTTGCTTCTTACTAGGCCCAGTTCCACAAAGAATTGTGCTTGTCTGAATGTATGACAGTGATCTCCTTGGCTCTTTTACTATGCACAGATGTCACCAAAGAGGCTATGAAGAATACAGTCGTGACTGCTACTCCGTGGGCACATATGTTACTCACATATGGATATAGTTAGCTGGAATACTCTGGTCATTTGGCGTCCTGATCCAGAAGTAATTGCAAACAAACAACTCCTTCTTATTTTGCCTAGACTGCCAGTTGGCAGCATTAGATTCAATTTATTTCAAGAAAATGAAATCAGAAATTATGGGAAAGTATCCAAGTTGCACATAAGTAGGCAAACACCTTCCTGTTCCCAAATTGTTTTCAGGCATGTTAGCTTCTATTGTGCTCAACTAGTATATTGCCTGTAAAACAAGAGCTTATTTTTGTTAAAAATAATAAAATGCACCATGAAAGTCCTTGTAGAACCACATCAAATATCTCTAACTCCTTGCCCAAATCTGCTAGCTATTATTATTACTACTCATATATTGCTGTCTGGGGAGACAGTGCTGCAAAACAGAGTTTATCAAACAAGCATCAAGATCCTGCCCGGAAGAACTTAAAAGTCTACGGGCAATTTTGGCCTGGTCTTCAAAGGTGTTGACCAGCCATAATTTACATGGACAACGGTGAGAGCTAAGTGCTCAACACCTTTGAAAATCAAGCCAAACGTGAATAAATGTACTTCTTTCATGGATGCCAGGGGGTTATTTCTATATAATTAAAGCCAAGTCCTAAGATCGTTTCCATTTTTTATTTATTATTTTTCCAAGTAATCTGGTGGGTGGGTTCCTTAGATGAAAAAGCAACAACTGAGCTTCAAAATTAATAAATGTAATAAATTTCTCCTTTAATCGCTCCTTGCTTTGCTTAAGGAAAGGATATACATATAACAAAAATAATTTAAGTCCTGAAGGTGTTCCCAGGTTGCATGAGAGAAAAACAAGAGGGCTGCAGTTGATGCAAATAAGGAAAAACTGTTCATTCAGTTTAAAATTCTGTACACATTTCATCAAGAAGGCTTCTTCAGGGGAATCTTGTAATCTTTCGATATCCTTCCAACAAGAATGCCGCTCTTGCATCTCATTGGAAGAACATTGAAATATGAGATTGCCCTGAAGAAGCCTTATTGCCGAAACACATAAAGAATTGTAATCTGAATACTTGTTTTTTCTTAACTTACATCATAGGCTTTTTTGCCTACTTTTCAATCCCAAGTTGCATGAACCATGCCACTTGATTTCTACCTACCTGCTGATGCAAGGCAGATGGGCCAGACCAGCACCAACAACAGAGCAAATTCTGCTGTCGAATGAGGCATCAGGCCATCTCAAGGAATCAACAGGCTCCAAGTTTTAACACCTTTTCCTTAGCAGATCAAATCCAAAAGTCCTTGGCTACATTTTCTGCCAATATAGGGAAGAAAGAGAACAGAAAACCAAGATCAGTCCAACTATAGATGGAAATGAGGTGCCAAAATTCCAGTCACTTGCCTGTGCTATGTAAATATTTTGAAGAGAGAAAGAGAGAAAACTGCTTCCTTTTCAATGCATGCTTATAACTGAAATGGGGTTTTTAATCTGTGTTAGTGAGGTTCTCGGGATGTTAATTTTTTAATTTATATCAACTAATGCAGAGCACAATTGTGTAATGATTAGATTTTAAAAATGTATCTTCATCAACTTTTATTTGGTTAATATGTTGTTGTTACACTATGGGGGTGGAGGTATGGATCAGTGGTAGAGAATCCTGCTTTGTATGGATGAGTTCCTAGGTTCAATCCCCCGAATCTCTAGTTAAAGAGGAGTAGGTAGTAGGTGTTTTGAAAGACCACTGCCTGAGACCGTGGAGAGTTGCTGCCAGTCCAAGCAGGTAATGCACAAGACATGTAGCCATCAGTTCATGGGAGTTTCTCCAGCAAAGAAAATGTTTCACATTGGGGAAGTGGTGGAGCTGAGGAGGCTTAAGCTGTCTTTTCCTGCACTCTTTGGTCCTGATCCAAATCAGGCCCAGATGCATCTGAGAAGCACAAACCTATGATAAAAAGTCAGATCAAAGGTCCACATGGTGGCATGAGGACTTCATAATGTGGGAACTGGCCACGTCTGTTGCTACTGTGAAATTCTATCAGCACAGAGATCCTAACAAGCTCTATTACCTGGACCCAAAACCAAGCAAATCTTTCAGTTCGAGCCAAACCTTCCAACAAATATGGAATGAGAATGACCTTTCTACATGATTAAACAGAAATGATCCCATATGGTAAGCATCAGTTCTTTGATTCCCTGGCCCTGTGATGTGATCCTACTGGAGCATTTGCAAAGGGAGGAAGCAGAGATCCTGACCTCTGTTTGGGTGTCCAATGACTTATCCCTCACCCCACTGTATCTGATATTATGCCGCTCCCCTTTTCCCTTGGATAACTAGCTTGTTAGCTGTAGGATGTTGTTCACTAAAGCTTATGCCTCTGATAATAGTTTGGGTGGATCATTACAAATACTTTATCTCACGTAGTGTGGCCATAAATATAAAGCAGCTGCTCAGTTTCCTTCAAAGCAGTGAGGTGCTGAATACAGAGGCCCAGATTCAGTGGAAGTTAGTTATGCATAAGTCCTTTATCAGTAGGACTTAAATCAATTGTGGAAATAACTTGCCTGTCCCACTGATTTCAGCAGGCTTTTGGACAGGCAACGAGCTTGCTCTGGAATGGTGCCAAAGAATGAACTGCTGATTTGGAATTCTGAATAAGAAAGTATTGATTAAGGATGACTCAAAGTAATCAGAAGCATTTCAGAAAGTATATCATAAATATTGCTCTAACTTGACATTCATTAGTTCCACATGGTATCAGCAGGAGCCAAAGAAACAATTTTGTAAGGCTACTAGCATATGACTTTTAAAATTTAAAAATCCCCTCGCTTCTTTGGCATAATATTCTTAATTGCATCAATAGATTATCTAAAATGCTGTGAGAGTATCCAGGTTCCAGAGTGGTATAGCACTCAAATAATCCTTGCAGAAGTGATTGAAAAAGGAGGATTAAGACTCTTTTTTGACTTATTGTTTTTAAAGATGTGATTAGCATCTAAGCCCTATAAACTGCTGCCTCTGCTAATTTGTGCATAGGGTTAAATATAAGGGGTCGGTTGTGCATTACATGGCGAACAGGTTATTGTGCTGAAGCTGTAATGTGAATAGATTCTACTATGCCAACAATAACCATCATTACTGAAAATAAGAGAAGAAAAGGGTGGAATTATTGCTCATGGCAAATGATGGCTCATGCACCATCCTAAAGGCCTTTTGGCCTCTACAGAGCAAACAGATGGCTATAATTGGCCCCTGCACCAATAGGGTTGCAAATCCTGGTAAGATAACAAAGTGAATTTGCATGAACACACATGAAGCTACGTTATACTGAATCAGACCATTGCTCCATTAAGATTTCTATTCAGAGGAGTTAGCCATGTTAGTCTGTAGTTGCAAAATAGTAATGAGTCCAGTAGCACCTTTAAGACTAACCAACTTTATTGTCACATAAGCTTTCGAGAACCACAGCTCTCTTTATCAGATGCAAGATCTCCATTGTCTACTCAGATGGGCGGGAGCTGTCCAAGGTTTTATGTAGAGATCTTTCACATCACCTACTACCAGCTCCAGTGAGCTTCTTCATGCCAAGCTATGGCATTAAGTCACGACCTCTCCTCAAGCCAATGGAGGGGAATTACAAGCAGTGTGCTCCCCTAATCCCAGAGAGGAGTGGCCATCAAGCTGGCTCATCCTCCTAACTCAGTGGAGGGAAGCCACCACCATTGGCTCACCCTGCTATGCCCACAGGGGTGAGCTAAAGTCCTGCCCTCTCCTGTATCTGGAGAAGGGCTACAGCCACCTATCTCTTACTTTGCATAGGATGCTGATGTAGCTATGGTTATGCAAACTTTATTCTGCACTATCACATTTTCAAAGGATCATGGGGGCAGACATAAATCACCTTTCACTAATGGATAACTTCTGCAGATGCTTTCTCATATTAATATTGGTATGGTTTCTAGACAAAAGACATAATTTTGATTGGCAGTGCCACACAAGGTACTGAGTGTAACAGAACTAGCAGTTCTGATCCACATTTCACAGATTCTTGGCAACTGGTCAGTTTTCCACACTGGTTAAAACAGAGTACAATAGGATGTGGTGATAAATGCACATGGAGCTTTGGAATTTTATTGTTTAATACATGTTGGTCTTTGATGCAACATCAAATATGGCTCAGGAAGGTGATGCACATTCCCACCCTAATCAAAAGATGCATCCTGCCATTTCAGTGGGATGTTTTAAAGATGTCAATTGAGTTGTGCATCTGCTGCCTGTGTGGAAGCCTGCTTCCAATTGTGGACTGCAATGTGATAAAAAATGAATTCCTCCTTTTCTTTTCTGAATCAAAATGGTAAGGTGATTTTAACTTGATTCCATCAAGGCATTACCTTCTTGGAAAAAAATCCTCAGTTCTATCTGAGCCAAAAGCTAAGGCATCTAAAGTAGAGAACAAAAAAAATCTCAGGGGACACTACAATAGTTTCTTGGACTGCAGATGAAGGATTAAGGACTCTATTTTCCATGGAAGGTAATGAATAATCTTTAATAATGTCCTGATGTTGTTGTTGGCAGCTTTCTGAATATACCCTGACTATTCAGAATCACTAATAGAGATGGGCAGCAGATATGCTTGCCTATCTGAATACACCTTGGCTAGTATTTTATACCTGATCTCAAGGAATTTTATGGTTCAATGAAGGGTGCATGATTTCACAACTTGTGTTTAATGAGGGGGGCACAAATTTTTTATCCCTTATCCTAGACTGATATTTTAGCAGGGCCTATTTTCTTCCAGTTTATTGCAGTCATTAAATCGCCCTTTGAAAATGAGGGGTTTCCTCAGGCTTTGCCTCGCAGCCTGCTTTTAATATCATGATCTGTCTCACAACATGCAAAATAATATTGAAAGAGAAAATGCCGGCACAGATGCTGAGAGATGCATAAATCTCAAATGAATGTGGAACTTTTGCTTCTTGTTACATAAAAGCAAGTTTCCCCTTCTCACACTACGTATTATGGCTACAATCCTCAAGACACTTTTCTGGTGTCCCGTTGGTAGACTATAGAAAAGTATAGGATTTATATCCAAGTAGACCTTGTTGCATGTAAGACTATCGAGCACATTACGATGGAGACGTTCTGTACCAGTTGCCGATGATCTGTTACTCCTGACTGTTGTTTCTGGGTCTGTAATCAGCCTTCCTCACTTTGTAGGGCTGACACATTTCCAGATGGAGTTTTAAAGACATGAACAGAAAATCTTCATAACCAGGATAAGCATCTATAACCCATTTGCCAACCACATGTATACGTGCTTTTCAGTAGCTATAAGTTATCGAAAAAAGGGCAATGTTTTGTTATGTTCCAAACCTTTTGCCTACATTGGTTTGTTTGTTTAATTTAAAACCTTTTTATGATGCCTTTCCACCCAATTCAGGGTCCTCATGGTGGACAGTAGAAAAACCAGAACAAATTTTAAAACACATAAACGGGAAGGAGGGGCAATGAGGGTCATTGAGAAAATTCCAGACAAAACAGGCCTCACACACTAACAGAATAGTGATAGAGGGGGACAAACAAATCTCCCTGGGAGGGAATTCCACAATTTCACTACCATAGTGGAGAAGGCCAGTTCTTGGGTTACCTCCCATCTAACTTCAGATGGTGGAGGCACCAAAAGTAAGGCCTCTGAAGATGGTGGCCCATAGTGGTCAGATGGATTCATAGGACAGTAGCTGGTCTTTAAGATATGCTGACCTCAAGCCACATAAGACTTTAAAGATTAATACTAGCACTTTGAATTGAGCCTCAAAGCAAATTGAAAGCCAATATAGGTGGAACAAGATTGGAGTGATATGGTCTCTGTTACTCATTCCAGTCAGCATTCTGGCCAGAGTATTCTGTACCAATTGTAGCTTCTGAACAGTATTGTCATGGACGAGCCAAGCCCAGCAGAGCAAAGAGATGCAGAGGACTCTTTTGAGGAAGAAGGAGTCAGCATACCTGACCTAAGCCCACAGCCAGTGGCAGAGGAACTGCAGCAGGAGGCAGTTGTTGAGGGGTCAGATATAGAGTCTCAGTCAGGAACCAGTACACTGGCCCCTCGGCTTCCTAGACCTGAGCTTGCAACAGAGAGCCAGCTGCCAGTCAGTTCACACACACCATCACCAGAGCCCTTGGGAACATCATCAGAAGAAGATCAGGAGAGACCTTCAAGCCAGATGGTGAAGCACCTGTCTAGTAGCACAGCACCAGCCCAGCTTCAACAATAAGGAGGAGTGTTTGCAGCAGCAGGACTGGCAGCCAGCAGGAGCATGATGCAATACAGGTGATTAGCAACATGGGACTTAAAAGCAATAAAGAAGGGAGTAGCTGTGTGGAAACAAAATGTCCATTAGCTTGCTGCCCATATTCTGGATAGATTTCGCCTTCTCTGACCTTGGATATTATCATAGAGACCTTGCCCCTGGAATTTCCTTTGGACTTGAAGCCATGAGCGTTGACTAATCTAAGCTGGAACCTTGGAACTGTATTTTGACCAACTCTGACATCTAGCAATTATCTCCGTGTGCCTACTGTGAGCCAGCAGTCAGGACGAGTCTTCAAGGGCAGCACATTGCAGTAGTCTAATCTAGGTGTTACCATGGAATGCACCACAGTGGCATGACCTTTTTCCCGTCAAAAAGCTGCAGTCAGTTCACCAGCTGAAGCTGGTGAAAGGCCTTACTAGCCACTGCCACCATCTGCTTATCCAACAGGAGTCCCAGGTCCAGCAATCCTCCAAATTGTAGATCTGCTCCTTTAGGGGGGAGTGCAACCAAATCCACCACAGGAGATACCTCAATTCTTGGGCCAATCCTTCCTCCTCCCAGTATTACCTCCATTTTATTAGAATTAAGCTTTATCCTTTTAGCACTCGTCAACACCCAAACTACCCTCAGGCATTGCATGGTTTCCAAAGCCTCCTGGAAGTGTAAGATTGAGCTGAGTGTCATATTAATGACAACTCAGCCCAAATTCCTGAATGACCTCTTCCAGCAACTTCATGTATATGTTTAAAAAACATGAGGGACACAATAGAGCCTTGGGGGATCCCTTAGGCAAGAGGACAAGGGGCTGAGCCAGCAGTCCCCCAGAACCACCTTCTAGAACCTACATTTCAGGTAGGATAGAAACCGGAGCTTCCCAGTCTCAACCTGAAAGATGGTCTAGAAGGATACCATAATTGATGGTATCAAGAGCTGCTGAAAGGTCTAGGAGAAATGTTGTTTCTTTATGGCCATCACTGCCAAAATGTAGGCTTTGAAATGAGCTGTAGCCTTTGTCTTCTCGGGTTCATTGGGAGTCTTATTACACTTATTAAATGCCTTCCTTAAAGAAATAAGAACTTTATTCGGTTGCCATTTACTTTCCCCCCCTTTAAGTTCTGCATCATGCCCACAGTCTTAGTAGCCAATGGGAGTAATTTTTCAGGATATCTTATGCATAATAAGAGCTGAAGGAGTCACGGCATGGTTGTCAGGTTCCCAAGCATTCCAGACTCTAGGATGGATGCAGCCAGCTTTCTCACTGAATCAGACCCAATTCTCCTCCTTAGTACAGGCCTTATCCCACATGGTTTTTGCCCATGCTTGTCCCTTGATCCTCACCATTGCTCTTCTGGGTGGTCAAAAGGAAGCCCCTCCTCCCTTTTTCACCAGCAGAAAAGCTGGTTGGATCCAGCCCCCTGAGACTCATGAAGTATGCAGCCTGATTAGGTTACACTGAATAGTTGTACTAATGGCAGCCCTTCCAAAGACCCCTTAAAATGTCCTTTGGCAGTTATGAAAAAGGCAGTGATTAAAGAAAATTTCAGCTACATCTTACACTGTAGATACATGATGATGAAAAAATGTGATTAATTGTATTTTTATGACTTTACATTCAGGAAAAGAGCTTGTTTGCCAAGACCATTCGCAGCAAATACTGAACAGGGCGGAGTTCATAGTCAAGTCTACGGTATGATTTTGTTAAAACTGTTGTCTATTAATCTTCCCTTACAGAGCCAATAACATGAAAAAGAAGAATCCCCACCTCAAAGCCACTCGCATGACATTATTTTAAGTAAACAAAATGAAATGCCAAAATTGTGCATTGGGATGTGATTTACAGCATGAATTAAACTCTCTTGAGTGATCACAGACATAATTAATGCTCAATAGCAGCATATTATGATGTGGGTTTTGCTGCTGGCTCATCTTTTCAAGATTATTTTTCCTTCTTTCTTTTCCTACAGTGCAGAGAAACAGCTTGGACTGATCACCTCCGTGCATTAGAAATAAGGAGAATTTAAAGCCTTCTGTGTGCTGAGAGGCCTATTATTAATTATAATTGAGACAGGGGCAATGTATTGATTTACCGTTCTCATACTAAAAACATGATTTGTGTATATCATCAAATGTCCAATATGGCCATTTAAAATGTTAAAAAAAATGCTTCTTACATAATGATAATCATACTTAGCACCCGTAGCGCTGTAGAGCATTCAAAGAATTCTCTTAGAAATCCATACAATGCTACTGCATGGTCTGTATCTTACAACTCCACTACCAACCAGCAGGAGGAGGCTTGGCAACCCTAGTGCTTGCTTTCTTGGTAGAAATCTGACTATCGCTATAAGCTGGTAAGGAGATCTGATTCACAACCAAACATGTGAATGGCCACCACAGAAACAATCACGTTTCAGTTTGTGCAGCAGTACCAAAGCCTCATTCAGTTGACATTTTCTCCACATTTACACTGAATGAATGGGTAGTGAGCAGAATTTCAGCTGCGGGCTCCATCTGTGGCCTTCACATATTCACGCTTTTTCATGGACAGAGCCACAGTTAGTTGTACATACATAGGGCTTGCTGAATGTGTGGTCGACTGTGAGCATAGGGCTGACAAATCCAGGTTAGGAAATTTGGGAGTGGAGCCTAGGGAGGGCAGGTTTTGGGGAGGGGAGGGACCGCAGCTGCCTATAATGGCATAGAGTCCACCCTCTGAAGCAGCAATTTTCTCCAGGAAAGCTGGTCCCTGTACTTCTGTTTAAAATTGCACTGTTAATCAGTAACAGACAGACATGTATGAACATGCTATGAACACTGGGACAGCAGTATTCTAAAGACTAATCATTATTCCTTCAGTATAAAAAGTAGGCTGAGTAAAGGGCATAAATTGAAGTTTCTGCCTTTCATGCTATGGTTAGATTGCTGTTCAACAATGTAATCCTAAACAGAATTAAGACTCTTGAAGGCTTAAGGGCAGGGCTTTTTTTCAGCTGGAACGTGGTGGAACGGAGTTCTGGAACCACTTGAAAATGGTCACATGGCTGGTGGCCCCGCCCCCTGATCTCCTCTGTCTGGAGATCAGGGGGCGGGGCCACCAGCCATGTGACCATTTTCTCCAAGGGCAACCCACTGAGTTCCACCATCTCTTTTCCCAGAAAAAAAGCCCTGCTTAAGGGTATACCTATGTTTAGGACTGCACTACAAATGCTTTACAGACCTTAACTAATACATCTTTACAAGTTCCAGTCCAGCAAGCATTTAATGAAGCAAAGGCTAATATGTCAAGATCTTTATATTACTCAGAAACATTGCAAGTTTTCCCACAGCATCACAGGAAATACCAGTTTTTGTACTCCTCATGGCGATGAGGCGAGCAGGTCTCCATAGTGCACTCTCTTTTTCCTAACACTACATGATCTCATATACTTCTTAACCTTTAAGTTTATTGGCATTTAGCAATTTGGAAACATACCTCATCCCCCTTTTGATGATAATGGCCCATCCATTCTGAGCTCTTTGTCAAATGTATAAACGAACAAAACAACTTCACTGACAACCATATACATTATTTGCATTTTGCTATTTAAGGCAAATCCACTTGTATTGCATGCATGATATACACCATGCACAAATATTATCTGGCTATGCAAGATCCTTTTCAAAATATTATTTAAAAAGTACTCTTATTGCATATCTGTGGAATTCCTAAATGGTCAGATTTCTCATGACAAAACTCATGTGATGCAAAAACACACACAGAAACAAACAGGCAAGCTCCCTATTGGTGCAGCATCTCAGTAAAATAATTGTATTAATTTTACCATCAAAATGTAATTATTTGAATCACAGACCCAGAGGCAGACAACTGGATAGTGAAATAGAATGCTGCACAGATACACATCAGCACTGAAGTAGAAAGGCAGAGATTTTCAGGGTCTCTGGAGTGCTATCAGTAGAAGACTGATACAGCACTATTTGTGATATTTGAGACATACTGCACCCCTAGAAAAAATGTCTCTGTTCAACTTAATTATTTTATGAAAGACAGCAAGCAGTATCAGCAGATTTGAGTCTAGTAGCATCTTAGAAACCAACACAATTTTCAGGGGTATAAGCTTTTGAGAGTCAGAGCACCTTCAGATACCATGCTTTGACTGTTGAAAGCTTGTGCCCTGAAAATCTTGCTGCTCTTTAAGGTGCTGCTGGACTCAAAGGCTGTGGTTCTACTGCAGGCCAACATGGCTATCTACCTGAAACTATTGGCAGGAGGTATCAGAATCAGTGAATGAGTGGATGATTCATCTGCCCTAAAGGCTAAAGATTTTCATCATAGTGATGACATGATAAAAGACGGGATCTTAATGTGGTCCAATTCTAAAGAAATTCCAGAAATTACTACAGGAAGAAGACCTCACGTTAAAGAAAACACTAAAAGTAATGCTCAGAATAACATTTATTGCATGCGACCAAAGGCCCTCACAATTGAGCAAATAAAACACGTAAATAAAACCTGAACAATAGAACTATGATGATAAAAATACATAAAAGCAGGGCTTTTTTCAGCTGGAACACAGTGGAATGGAGTTCCTGAACCTCTTGAAAATGGTCACATGGCTAGTGGCCCCGCCCCCTGATCTCCAGACAGAGGGGAGTTGAGATTGCCCTCTGCACTGCCAAACGGCGCAGAGGGCAATCTAAACTCGCCTCTGTCTGGAGATCGGGGGCAGGGCCACCAGTCATGTGACCATTTTCTCCGAGGGCAACCCACTGAGTTCCACCACCTCTTTCCCCATAAAAAAAGCCCTGCATAAAAGTACATTAAAACACATTAGCAGCACCTTTGATATACATAGGTGAAGAAGTAACCATTAAGCACAGCCCAAGTCTGGATTTTCTTAGCGGCCAGAGCAAACTGTGCTATGCTATAAGAGATATATCGATCCAAATGGGAAAGAAGGAAGGTTAGTTTTTCTACCACAGAAGAGGAATCAATGCTTTTTAAGATTTCCACAAAAAATTTATTTCTGGGCTCTGTATACAAAAGGCAGAACAAAAGATAATGTGGAAGGTCTTTGGGGACTGAAGCTCCACAAATACAAAAATGAGCAACCATCATTATTTGTTCGTAACGAGCATTTAGAATGGCTGGGGGCATGGTTTCAGAGAAGTTAAAGCCATTCTAAGACTAGGAAAGGTGATTTTGGCCTCTGCTGTGGTCCCTCTTGAACAACTTAAACCGGGAGAAAATTTGGAACAGAGAGTTGTATTTCTGTCCAATGCAGCATCGATCTTAAAGATCCAGTCTCATATATTGAGACTGGAAATTCATCCACCAGAGAATAATGATGGAGGATATTGTTAAAACCAGCTGTGCAAAAGGCATCTGAATGTAGCAGTGCATTGCTTTGCCTTAAGAGTGGACTCACGGAAAGATTCCTTTGTTTTCTCCAGAATCTAAATAAGGCCAAGTCACATGGGTTTTGATAGAAGGTAACCCAAGTTCAGCCCACTCTAAAGCCATTGGAGTGCTGTGAGGCAAAGCTAGAATTCTCTTTTAAAATGTTTTTTGGATTAGTTCCATGGTTGAGATGAGAATTCATTCCAACCCCAGATCTGTGCACCATACAGAAGCTGCAGGATGGCCTTACACTGGATCCATTACAAGGCCAGCTCAACTAAAAATCCTCCTTTCAAAGTGTAAAATGTAAAGTCGTTTTCAAAACTGAGGCTTTTGTTATGGCTAGGTAGGCTTTCTGTGAGAGGGTTTAACCCCAAGATACTTAAAGGTTCTATGTTGTTCAATGGGATTACTGTCTATTGACCATTTAAATCTTTGAGGTCTCTTCCCAAAGACCATTACTATGGTCTTGGCAAAGTTGATGCTTAAGGCCTTGCCCTTACAGAAATTGCCCAGTTTCTTCAGCATCCTCCTTAAACTGATACAAGTTAGGGATACCAACACCGTGTCATCTGCATATAGGAGGATCAATACTTTCAGACTCCCCGAGGATGGTAGAAAGAACTCAGGGTCTGACAAATTTGGAACTATATTATTTAAATGCAAATTGAAGAGCAAAGGGGCGGAAATGCCCCGAGTAATCAGGATCTTCTATGTTAAAGAGCATGTTAAAGAACTCTAGCAGATATATTGGAATGAAATTCCTGAATCAAGAACAACGGCTGTTTATTGATATAGGTGTCTGCTAGTTTCACTCACAGTCAGTTCCAATCTACTGAGTTGAAGGCAGCAGTTAGATCCACAAATGCCGCGAACATGGCCTTGGTGGGTTCAGCCAGCTGGTAAAGATTCGAGCAGTGATCAATAGTGCCTACCCCTTTCCTGAACCTGGCTTGCTCAGGATGGATTATGTTTTTGGAAGTCTCCTCATCCTCTAGTTTGTGCAGCAAAAATTTGCTATACAACTTGGAAGCTATGTCCTGCAGGCTAATTGGTCAATAATTTGGGGAAAACAATTTTCAACCCTTTTTAAATGCTGAGTTTCAACTAATTTATCTGGGTAAACAACTTGGCAAAGATGGAAGCCCACCAATCAGGAAAGAATTTAAACATCTCAGGAGGGATCAGGTCCTCACCAGGGTCTCATCAGAGAAGAGAGAGGAGATGATGCCTCTTGTTGCAGATCTTGCAGCAGGAGGCCTTTGTGGTGAGGTGATAGGGATCCCAGGTCCCCCACTGGGGGTAGGGGATCCTGTGCTTCCGCCCTCCACCCCTGCCACCACTCACCTGACCAGTGCGGGGGGGGGGAGGCATGGTAACAGGCCTCCTGGACATGCTCCCTGGGTAGCGTGACAACATCACTTCCTGGACATGACATCATTGTGCTGGCCTGAGAGCACTCCTGCACGTCACATTGGGCTGAATCGGGCCCATTTGAGGCCCAAATTGGCCCACTGTGAAGCATGCATGCACTCCTACACCTGCGCAATAACGTCACTTTCAGGAAGTGACATCATGGTGCAGGTGCAGGGGCATGTGTGGCTGTGTGTGCTTCATGTATGTGCAAGGAGGATGCCCAGGACAGCGCGAAGGTGAGTGCTGGGTCCCCTGCTCCCCCCTGGTTATTAATGTGGGTTGAGAAATCAGAAAAGCCAGTTCCTATACCGGCATTGAAATCTCTGCATAGCATGTGATCAGAGTTGGGAAATTGTAGAACTAGAGTGTCAAGAGTAATGGACAGAAGATCCCAAAAGTTTTCAGTGCTCAAAGATTTTAAGAATTTAGGTGAAATGTAGACATTAAAACAAAGGAGAGAGCCAATATGTTGGCCTTGGATCAATAGGGCCTGAATATAGTCCTGAGAGCCACCTTCCAAGGCCTGTAATTCAACATTAAGATTGACAGGGACTATCACTACCAGACTCTCCACTCCCTCGCCCCTTGACATGAGTTTGACAGCTGGTATTGCAAAGGCATCCTAAAAGTAACACATGCGTATGAAATGTCTGGAGCACAACTGAAAATATTACAGAATAAATCCCAAGAGGTGCATGAAATTAAGAGACAAGTGATACATCACGAACAAGAGGGGAAACCAGATCACCAGGCCTCGCCAGAAGGCCTCCCCACCTCCAGGCCTCCCCACCATTGCACTTGGTTAATTTATTTCATTATTGTTTTGTATATTGATTTTAGTATTGTTGGGTTTTTTTTGTTTTTATCGATTTTAAACTGTTCACTGCCCAGAGCCCCTGGGATGGGCGGTATATAAATTGAAATATAAATAAAATAAATAAAATAAGTATGTTTCTGGAATAGCAGAAACAAAGCAGTGCAAAAGATGTAGAAAGAGCTACATCAAAGGGAAGGAATGCCCAACATGAGGAAACTAAAATCCAATCTTCCAAACACCAATAAACAATTTCAACCAAAATCCCTAAAGGAGAAATAATTAATAAAAGTAATAGCAACTTTAAGCATAAACAGAAAAAAATATTATGATAGTGAAACAGAACTAAGTTACTGAAAGCCTGTGAAAGAAAGAGATTGAGTAACAGTGGTGTGAAAAGATGGGCACTGGGAACCAATAATACTATTTGCTGCTGCATAAACACCACATTCATATTCAGTGAAGATATGTGGAAAGGTATACAGGAGAAATAAAAGGCAACTGAGATATGTAAAAAAAAGAACACCAAAAGGAATACAGTACACTTACAAACAGGTGCAAAGGGAATTTCAAGAACCATATTTCACAATACTCCCGAAACAGCAACCACCTACAGAACCATGAATGTGAAAGACAGGACAGGAACAAACCAGGACTGGTCCACAAACAAACAAAAGACAGTTTTCTAGATATGGTAGAGAAATGAAACCAGAGATCTGGAAAGATTATATATCAACATAGAGATAGTAAATGGCACCATTTATTTCAGAGGTCAGTTTAAAAGGTTATTATTTTAAAACAAGGGGATGATATATATAATGTTAGAAGTGTAAATTTGTTGATGCACCAGCGGGAGCAATAGAGTATCATCTCTCTGTGTAGATGGACCATAAAATGGCTGAATAAAGAAGTTGTTGTTAAATAACTGAGGATTTATGGTTATTGAAGCCTTTATAGTGCACACATAAGGTTACCAACTCTGGCCAGGTTGAGAAATTACTGGAGATTTGGGTGGTACAACATGGGGAGGATGGAATTTGAGGAAGAGAGGGAGATCAGTATGGGTGTGATACCATAGAGTCCACCCCCTGAAGCTGCCATTTTTTCTAAGGAAATTGATCTCTGTAGTCTGGAGCTCAGTTGTAATTAGACATGGGCACAAACGGAAAAAAACCCGAACACACTGTTTGTAGTTCATTGCCGTCGACGAACACAAACAGACGAACAGTAATGAACATGTCCTGTTAATGAACATGTTCATTCTTCATGGGGGCCAGAACAGCCTCCGTTGGATTTAGAGAGCCCATATTCACAGGGAGTGTTCAGCAGGCTTCCCTCCAGCCATCACCCAACTTTGGTCAAGATTGCAATACGGATCTTGGACTTGTACATTCCCAAATCCGATGCCGCCAGGAAACTCCCATTAGATACAACTGGAGCCATCAATTGACTTTGGCCCCATTTACAAGTGGAGGACTTGAAGGTGGGCCGCCTCCCCTCTAGGGGGCGGGGAGTCTGACTGCTCACCAGTGGCACCCCCCATGTGCCCACCTGTCCACCAGGCCTCAGAGTACTGCAGTGTACTTTCCTGAGCAGACAGGGATGTGGGTGATGAGTGTGGCCACCGGGCCTGGTGGGCTTGGGGAGGCAGTGGCGGGCCACCTCCACTCTAGGGGGCAGCGGGATCTGGCTGCTCGCCAGTGGCACCCCCATGTGCCCACCCGCCAGGCCTCAGAGTAGTGCACTGCACTTTCCTGCGCAGACAGGGACGTGGGTGATGAGTACGTCTGCCGGGCCTGGTGGGCTCAGGGAGGTGGTGGCAGGCTGCCTCCCCTCTAGGGGGTGGGGGGGTCTGGTCACTCGCCAGCGGCACCCCCCATGTGCCCACCCACCAGGCCTCAGAGTACTGTACTGCACTTTCCTGTGCAGAGAGGGATGTGGGTGAAGAGGGCGGCCACTGGGCCTGGTTGGCCGGGGAGGTGGCAGCGAGCCACCTCCCCTCTAGGGGGTGGGGGGGTCTGGCCGCTGACGGCTGACTTCACCCACCTTCCTGCTTTCATGGAAAGGACGGGAGGGAGAGGAGAATTCGTTTGGAGGGGTCAGAGTGTTCCAGAGAGGGAGAGGTTGAAAGAGGGAATGGGAACTGGGAAGATCCCAACAGTTGCGAGGCCTCATCCGAGGATCCCACTGAGGTACTCAGCGGTGGCAGCTAACATCACCCACCTTCCTGCTTTTGTGGAAACGATGGGAGGGAGAGGAGGCGTCATTTGGAGGGGTCGGAGTGTTCCAGAGAGGAGGAGGTCGAAAGAGGGAACGGGAACTGGGGTGGGGTGGGTGTGGATTGCAGGCAGAGACAGCACCAGGAGTTTGGGATGGGGATGGGATGGATGTTTCGTCGAACCCCAACCATTCCTCCATGGATCCCTCACCCTCCTCCTCCTCCTCCTCAAACAGTTTAAAGAGTTCCTCTTCCTCCAGTGGCAAGAGCTCTTTGGCCTCCTCCACAGCCCCCACAGGTGATTTCTGGGGAGTGTGAGTCTCTGCTGCCCCAGAGCCCTGCCCAGTACTGCTTCCTGCGGGGCAACCAGGACAATCTTTGCACTTTCCCCCACGACCACCCTTGGCCCCCGGCTGAAGCCTCATTGTGCCAGAAAACAAGAATTAAGGAGGAAATAAAATGAGAGAACACTGTGAGCCCTCAGCTGAGGTGCCAACTGAGCTTAGCCCCAGGGCCTGGCAGCAGCCTGGGAACCAGAGGGAGGGAGTAGAGCCCTAGCCCAGCACTCTCAGAAACCTGACCAGATCAGGCACTGATAGTAATCAGTGTGAGCCCTCAGCTGAGGTACCCACTGAGCTTGGCCCCAGAGCCAGGCAGCAGCCCTGGAACCAGAGGGAGGGGGTAGAGCCCTCACCCAGTACTCCCAGATAGATGACCAGATCAGGCACGGATAATAATAATAATCAGGGTGAGCAATCAGCTGAGGTGCCCACTGAGCTTGGCCCCAGGGCCTGGAAGCAGCCCTGGAACCAGAGGGGATAGATCCCTACCCCTCTCACCACACACAGAAAAAATCCCAGCTCTAATGCACTCTCCCTGCCTCTCTCCCAAAAGGCTAGCAACAGCTCTCTCCCACTCCACTGCCTGCTGAAACTGAAAGCCAGAACTGGGAGCACAGTGCCCTTTTATAACCAGAGGTCTCCTCGAGAAAAGCAGGAGGTCTGTGGTTGGCAGTCAGAACTGCCTAACAAGGTTTGCAGGGATGGGATTGGAGTCCCCATGGCTACAGAACACCACCCCTCCTCCTCCCCCGGTCTCTGGTCCCATGTAACCAATTGTATCCAATTTGTAGCTGCACACTTGGAAGAAAGACCTGCCCATCAAGCTAAATTGGGCTTAGATTGGAGTTTCCAGGGCGACAGAAGGAGTGCAGACAGAGTTCAGGCAGTCCCTGCCTCCGTTGCCAAGGGAATTGATTGAAGGTGCCTGACTGTCTGGCTTCATGAACAGTGGACGAACGCAACAAACCAGGCTTGCGACGACCACTTGTTCGTTTGCAATGATGCCTCACGAACGGCTTGTTCACGAACAGACAAATGGGCTGTTCGTGGGTTTTTTGTGTTCATAATGCTGTTCGTGCCATGTCTAGTTGTAATCTGGGAGAACTCCAGAAGGTGGGCCGCCTTACGCAGACTTGTTTGAGATCAGATACGTAACACCATTGTTACTAAAGATATAATTGTACAATATATGCATCCAGTGGGGAGAGTTGGAAGACATGGAGGGCTATATGGAACCCCTGTATGTTGTGTATAATCTGTGACAAGAATAGTGTGTCTTAAGTGTTTATAAATTCTTCCTGATATTTGCTGTAGTTTTTGTAACATTCTGTAGCCATTGTCATTTGGAGGGATCCCTCTGCTTTTTCTGAATTCCATTAGGGAGAGAGGAAATCTCTCTTCCATCACAGGGCCTGATTAGCTACATAGTTTGTCAGGATTCCACTTCATATAGCTTACCTACATCCAGACCAGCTGCCATTCACAGACTAAGTAAAGCACCTAGCATAATGTAGCTCAGGAATTTGAGATCTACTACTCATTACTTTTCTTTCCACCTTCATAAACAGCCCTATAAAGATACCCCTTTTTTAAAAAAGCATCTTTTTAAAGATGGAGATGCAAAGAAGATGCAGATATAAATTCATGTGTTTGATAATTGTGTAAAGAATGTGCATGAATGTTCATGCTCTTACTGCTTCCATAGCAAACATAGAGGCTCTGATCAGGCTCTTCCCAACATCAGGTGAGGCAGTGCAGCTGCATTCCATGTCAGAAGTCCAAATCATTGTTGAAGACATTGCCAAAATATCAAGAATTGAGTCCTTCTGAAAACAGTCCTAGATGTAACTGACATCAATTTCAACTGGACTACTCTGGAGCAAGTATTTTGCGGCTTGAAGCCAAAGTCAGTATTAACAAGTATAAAAAACACACACACTTAAACAATAGATACATAGAAATTAAGAGTACCCCACCCTCTGCACTTAATACATATCCAGTGAGTCATATCCAGAGCCTACTGTGAGAAATCTGTGTGGGTGGGTGGTATATAGGTTTTTTTTTCTCGTTTTGATTGCTTGGATGTTTGTCTGTAATAATTATTGCACTGTGGGATAATAAGCACAGGAAGTGAAATCTTCAAATGCAATCCAGATACAGGTATTATATATATGTACAAAAGTTAATCCGAGAATGACGATGTTGAAGCAAAAAATATTACCAGGATGGCACAGAAGAAAAATGTTTACACAAGAAATTACTGGAGCCCTAATCCTTTTTCATCTAATTGGATGGACTTTCTGTAGCCCAGTGGGAGGGTTAAGCATAAGATGTCAACATGATCAAGGATTTCCTCTGCTGTATTACTACTGCTGTTAAAATGCTTTGATCAGAATATGAACCAGATATCTTTGTGGAAGCTGATCACAATTAAACATTTGGTTTCTTTCACTCCTCTAGAGTTGCCAGGTCCAAGTTAGGAATTTTCATGAGATTTTGGGGGTATACACTAGATAAGACGGGGTTTGGGGAGAGGAAAGACCTCAGCAGTGTAAATTGCCATGAAATCCACCTTGGAAAGTAGTCATTTTCTCTTGGGGAACTGAGCTCTTTAGCCTGGTGATCAGTTGTAATTCTAGGAGATCTCCAGCCACCACCTGGAGGCTGACAACCCTACTCTCCTTCCCACCCCACCCCAATTTATTCGACAGCATTTGGTTAGCCTATGGGATCCACTAGATAGTGTTTGGGATAGTGGTTGTAAAACTTTGGGATCCCTGACCTAGATGGCCCTGAGGATATTGTCAGATTTCAGAAGCTAAGCAGGGTCAGCCCTGATTAGTACTTGGATGGGAGAGAACCAAGGAAGTCCAGGTTTGTTATACAGAGGCAGGCAATGACAATCTCTGATTGTCTCTTGCCTTGACAACTCTATAAGGTCTCCATAAGTTGCCAGCAACTTGTCAGCACTTTCCACCACAGCTTTGGGCAAGCCATTGACTCTTCATCTGTAAAACAGAAACAGCAGTGTGAGCTGCTGCACTGCCTGCTGCACCTGAGAAGCCTTCGACCATCTTGTCAGACCTGAGGAGCTTTCCACTGTCTGGCCAGGGGAAGGCCTCTGGGAGTCTTCCTAAGCCTCAGATATCTCAGACAGGAGATCAGGTGGGTATCACCTGATTCCTCCTTCTACCTGCTGAGCCATAACAGACCGCCTGCCAGCACTCTCCTCCCTGGCCTCACTAGGAGCATTCTCTTTATAGCCCCCAGCCCTAGGCCCTCCCACACTCCACATCCAACTCCACCCCAGCTCCCTTTCCTATCTTCTGCCCTTCCCATCCTCACCTGTCGGGTCCCTGAGTGAGAGGCTGGTAGCCTTTTGCTCTGCCCAGTCTTGCCCTCCCCCCATGCTCTGGAGCCAATCAACCTGCTGGTCGGACCCCCTAGACCCTCCTCCCACCTCCACCACCAGGCTCCACCCTCTGCCTAGGCCATGCCCATTTGGACATGGCCTGAGATGGCTGCTTCCGGCCTCCCTCACCACCTTCAGTTGCCCTGGCTGGCTGGCTTTCCCTGAGCCAGCCATTGGTGTAGGCTGTCTCTGACAGCTCTCATGCCTACTCCACTTGCACTCCACCCCTGCTGCATGGGAGGCACTGCATCAACAGCTCTTTGGGCTCCTGGGGCTACGTGCCCATTGGGGGAGCCAGCGTCACCTTGGCGGGGCTTGTTTTGGCTCCTGGCTGGTCCACCTGGGCTTGCCTCCACAGCTGCCGTGCCACTGCCAGCAGCCCCAACTTGCAGTGGATCAATAGCATCCCTGGGGGACCCAGGCCAGCAGCCAGCCTCCTCGCATCATTCACTGCCCTTCCACAGCACAGGGCCAGGTAAGGGAGCTGGCAAGGGGGCAAGGAGATTGAAGGGGTTGTTTTGAGGGCTCTTAACTCGCCCTTCCTCCGTTGGGAAGTTGGTAACCAAGTGAAGTCCAGAGCATGTGAGGGCCATTCTGGACAAGCAGAAATGATGTACTACACAGCTATGGACCATCCAGCATCTTCAGAAACAGTAAAAATTTTATATACTAATAGCCAAGTGGCAAGGATCTGAGGATACTGAAATCTGAAGATTGGAGCCATGAACAGACAAGACAGATCTTTCTACACACCTGAAAAATGATCTAAGTTTGCAGAAAAATCTGAAAACTAAAAAAAAATTTAATTTTTAAAAACCCAGAATGATTAAAAGGGTGCCTGTAGCTTTAACCAGAAGCCCTCTGTGTTTGTTGCTAGGCAACCATAACAGTTTAGCCATATTTCAGGCTTGTCTGGGGTTTTTCAATCCTCAGTAAATGGCAGGGGGAAGGGGAGGGCCCTTTTCAGGGCTGTTTTGGCCTTTGAGGGAGGACTCATTGGGGCCACACCCAGAAGCAACCAGTGTATCACATGATAATATATGACTTGCATGATACAACAGCACCCTTGCCCAAAGCCAGTGTGTAGAGGTTAGAGTTTCAGAGTAGGATCTGAGATACCTAGGTTTGAATCCCCACTCTGCTGTGGAAGCTCACTGAGTAACTTTGATCCAGTCACACACTCTCAGCCTAACCTACCTCTTAAGATTGTTGTAAGGATAATATGGAGACAAGAGTAATGATGTAAGCTGGTTTTGTCCCCTTTGTGAATAAAAGCAGCATATAAATAAGTAAATTAATAAATTTAGGTGATGTTGGGGGCAGATAAAAGGTATAAGATGTTTAGTGGGTTTGAAGAAGAGAAGGATGTAGGGAAAAGTGAGCATATGGAGGCTGTCAGGAGGAGGGAAAGAGGAAATAGTGTGGGGAAGGAGATACAGGGAAAAGTCTATAAGTCCTTGCAGGTTTCCCACCAAGTAACTGGGCCCAGCTCTGCTGGCACCACACAACTGGGACACAGGGGAGAGGCTGCTGGGGGGGGGGATGGGGAAAGGGGGAAAGGTGAAGACAGGAGAGCAGACAAAGATGGGTAGGAATAAGAGAAGGAAGCAGGAAAAGGAGGAGAGGCTATGGGGGCAGGGAAGGGAAAGAGGACATAGTGGGGGCAGGGAAAATGAGATGCTTCGGTAGGTTCTTGTGGGTCCCACCTTATACCAACAAGAATTATTTAATATTAAGGATTATGTCAAGAACTGCAGTTGTTCCTGGACTGAAGGTATTCATAGTGAAAAGGAAAGAGAGCAAACCACTCTTTCCCATCTAAACTCTGAAATGTTGACTGAAAGGAACTTCCATATAAGTGCCCCCCAACCAATCCTTTGCTGATAGCTCTTGGGCTTCAGTGCAGATTAAAAAAGCATAGCAAGCCCAGGATTTGGGATCATATAGCACATGTATCTCCACATAAAACAAGTTTGTATACTTCTATCCCGTCCATTTCATGTCATTCTCGTGCAAAATATAAAATCCACTGAATTTATGTCCATAGTTTTAAACAGTAAGTGCACATTTTAGAAACTTCATTCACTATCAATTCACCACCTTCCCAGTGAATATAATTCTCTCTTTTTCAATAAAATTTATTTTAAAAGGTTAGGAACTCTGTTTGCTTATTCTTTAATATTTTGTTTTTAAAATGTTTTCCCAATATGAAAAACAAATTTTACATCAAATATTTATCCGTAGTGTTGTAATACTAGCAGCAGGCAAGTTAATAGCTAAGGCTAGACTAAGGAATAGTGGCTACATTCAGTCTTGGTTTATTTAGATGCTCTCATATTCAGTAGTCTTCCCAAACCTCATCCCACCTATTGAGGCTCACACACAGAGTATGCAGTCTATGTATAACTACATAGGGAAAGGACTGGTACAAGTCCCACCCTTAATGTCAAGTAAGAGGATAATAGGCCCTGTTCCAAACTCTTCCCCACTGCAGCACTGTATTTCAAATCCTTCTTTTCCCTGTATATTTTTGCTTGTAATAGACTCAATTTAACCTCAATTAAGGGCAGCAAACTGGGGAAGGCAATTGCAAACCAGCACGTAACAAAAAGTCTGCCAAGAAAATGTTGTGATGCGACATCCCCCCATGAGTCTGTAATGACTCAGTGCTTGCACAAGGGACTACCTTTACCACCTTTAAGGGCAGCAAATACTGGTTGACTCTTTGGCCATTCTGTAGGATTTCTCAGCAATTGGATGAACTGCTATGATGTCGCAAAAGCCCAGAGGATGGGGTAGGAAATCATAATGCTAAGGAAAATAATCAGAGGAGGCGGACAGGAGGGTTGACTCTTAAAGCTGTGACAGCAAAAAAGAATGGGAGTGCACGTAGAAGAAAAGAAGGGGCTTAGGAAAGACAGAAGGAACAGAAACAAGGACGGACGACTGGATGAGATCCAATGCAGTTGAGATGGGGGAAACCTGTGAACAGCACTCTTCTAAAGGAAAAACTTCACATGAAACCCAGGGACGGAAAGGGCTATGTGCTGTTGTAAACTGTGAAGACTGAATTTCACAGCATCACTCTATTTCCATGGCAGCATTGATATTTCCAGGCATATGCTATCATTAGGGGAAAACCGAGCAGCATTTTTTCCCAGTACGTATGAATTTCAAATCTGCCAATTAGAATGAACTGTTCTGCAATTTTTTTTTGGATTTCCATTTATATCTCAAGCATAAACTAGTAAACATTGGAGCTGCCCAGCACACAGAATGGCATGTTCTAAATAACAACAGATGTGCTCCATATTCTCTACTTTCGTTCCCAAAACTGTGGTGACAAAATACATTCCCAGAGCATTTGATGATAGCCGCTCTTCACACAAAGCTAACTTTATTTGAAGAAATAGGTAAAGAGAAAAACAGCAGAATAGTAAAACATGTACAACATAGCTAGTGTACAACTCTCTTTTAGTAGAAGTATATACACAGAGGTTACAACATGAGGAAAAAGAACAACCAAAAGTTGTCTCAAAGATGCTGCCTTTTAATTTTAACAGAGCAATTCCACCATGTACTTCAGATTCCTTCCACCAGAAGGTCTGAGTTTGTTTCCATTTAATTCCACCTTGTTGCCACTTCAGCAATGCAACCTATGCCGTTTGTAAAATGCATTATGCAACTATTGATTAGTGAATTAGCTAATCATTGACCTGAATTTCACCTTCCCAAATTCATGTCCACGAATTACAAATGTCAGAATAAATCTGTATGAATTGGAGGATTTCTCTTGCCATAATGGAGCCATAACCATTTAGGGCCCTCCCCTTTGTCACATGCCATTATAATTTACCTATTTTGAGGATTTTTTTACTTTGTCTTTTGGACTTTTAGTGTGGACTTTCAGTGCAGTGCAGTGGTTAGAGTCATAGATTAGGAACAGGGTTCAGACCCTTGCTTGTCAAGAAACATACTGTGTGACCTCTTGGGTTAGGTCTTTTCTCTCAACCTAACCTTCTTTACTGAGTTGTTGCTGGCAGCTGTATGTTATAATCACATACTCTGCACTGTTTTAAAAATCGTAACGGATAAAATGGAGGAGGGGAGAACACTTTGCTCCTTGGAAGCAGGGTTAGACAAAATATACTAAATAAAAATATTTTTAACACCCCTATCCCATCACTTCCCTGAACAAAGTTTATTTATCTATTCATTTATTCATGTAGTCATATATCCTCCTTTCCTATTGGCTCAAGTTGGAAGCCTTCCTCCAGTCTAAGGTGCCTCCCTCCAATTTAAGTAGCTTTCCCATTGGAGGAAGAGCCACTGAGAGGATAGTTGGATCCACCACATTGTTTTAATGGTACCCTCCTATAAGAAAATCATTGGAAAGAGTTGTTCTAGGTGAGTAATAGTAGTTAACATACTACCACAGAGCAAGCTTGCAGAAGTGATCTATGGTGCCTTCCCCTACCAGCTGTACTAAGCACCTTGAAAAGCCACTCATGAAGGCCAAAACAACTTTAGGAACAATGAGGAATGCAAAGGGAGAGTCTGCAGACAAAAGCAGAAATCAGCTGGAACTGTTCTCCTCCTCTTGTGTGGATCACAGAAGAGGCTGTGCATGAGGTCATGGCGGTGAGCCCTTTTTGCCCTTCCAGCTCCACTCACTAAACTGTGTCCTGCATTGAGCTCAAAGGCCCCTCCCCCGATCCCTCAGAAGCAGCTTTTCAGAGCGTCTAGGAGGGGCCAGAGGAGGACATGACAGAAAAATTGCTTCTGTAAACTCACTCCATTTGCAATTATACGGGACTCAACCCACTATGTAGAAGCACACAGGAAAATGAGACAAATCTGAGTTCTTAAACCCGCAGTCCACTGTATTGCACAAATTACTGAATTTGCAGCAGTGGTCCGATTTCCCTGGTAAGCAAATTTATTCCTTTCCACTGTTGTGGTTTGATCCTGGGCATGAGAGAAGCACAACCTTCTCTGCAAAGTCTGTGTTTCTATGCTTGATGACATCCTTAAATCTGATTAAAAGCTGCTTAGGGTAGCCACTTAAAAATGTAGTATTGCCACACACTTCTCATGTAGGTGCTTGTAAAATAAAATGAATTCTAGGGCTGTATTTATAGTTAAGCATCAGTTTAATATTACAACTTTACTCATAGTTAATTTTTAGTCCAAAGTGCAATTGCCCAGCATCTCAGATCTTTTTTGTGTAATGCAAGATTTAAAGGTCATTATCTAGAAACTACAAACACTGTGTCCATGGACAAGGGATTCAGTGGCGTGACAGCTACCTCCTTGCTGTCTTGAACAATTCACTGGGCCTCTTGAAAGAGTTCTGAAGTTCACTGCTTGTGTGTCTTAGTGTGTGTTACTGCCTTGCTGTTTCTTTACAAGATCATTCTTCGTACAATGCAAAAGAGATAATCAAAATCTCCTTATTTTGTGTGTAGGGTTCCAGGCATCATTTTGATTTATCCGTGAACGCATAAACAAATAAAAAGTTTGAAGTTAGCTTGAAGTTAGTTTATTGACCGAACACAAATGGAATCCCTTTCTCACCCTCTCTGCTGGGAACTGTCATGTCCCACAGATACCAAAATACAAGGACACACCAGGTTGTATCCTTCAGCATTTTTTATTATGGCTCATATGATTTCCCCGCCTTACTACAGCCCCCATTCTGTGTGACTTTTGTCCATGCATGTCTCATCATAATCCCCCTCTATACCCTTTACGTGGTCTAAAGAGGCCCATCCTCCACCATTAATGAGTGGAAAAGATAAGAGGATCCAGCGCACTGTGACTGGAGTCTTATAATGGTGTTAGGATGAAGCATCCCTGAAGGACCCATGTAGCCTAACTAATCCATCCACCCAGGTCAGGGAGGAAACGGCAAGGATGAGGAAGAGTATCTTCAGACCAGAACTCTGGAACCAACAGGCCCCCACACTATCTGTTGGGTGCCAGGCAGGGGCAGCACAGGCCATATTCCCAGAGCGTGAAGGGCTCAGGCAAGGGGCTAGTTCCAGTAATGTAGCCAAGGTCCTGTCCTAGGTCCAAAGCACAGAGTCCAAAACCCTGTAGTAGCCTGGTCCAAGGGGCAGTCCAAAATGCAGGGTCAGGAGGTCTAAAGGTCAGTTACTGGCAAGCACAAGGGCTAGATGAAGGCAGAGTCAGGGCACGGTCTGAAGGTCACAGGAATAAGGCAGGAACAAGACAGGATCTAATGCAAGAATCAGGGGGTGGCAACTTGTTGCTTTCACACTTTATGGTCTCTCTTGGCTAGGTTTTATAGCCAGGCACCAGAGGGCTGGGCTTCCAGCCAACTGCTTGGGAGTAATCTTGAGGCTACTCCTTGTTGCTATCAGCAAGCAGCTGGTGTCTGGCCAGGAGGTGTGCACTTTGCCATCTCTCCTGCAGGCTTTCTCTTTGCCTTCATCTTCGGCGCTCCAAGGGTGTGGATGATGCTGGAGGGCTAGGAATGACCAACTAGAATTCACCTGTAGCCTCAGGGCTGGAGGACGTTGGTGGCTCTGCCTCAGCTGCTGGCTGTTGGTCCTGACAAGCCTGCAGCTCATCAGCTTGCTTGCTGGTGTCTGGTTCCAGGCTAGCTACCCAGGGCTCCTCTTCTCCTGAGGAGTCCTCTTCTCTTGAAGAGTCCTCAACACTGCTGAGCCCTGGCTGGCCCACGACACTATCACTCAGCCTTCTGAAGGCCCCATACTACTCTAGAAGGCCCACCATGATTATAGATGTCAGAAATGCTGGAGGGCTTCTTGGGAGATCAGAGAGCATCCTCAAAGTGCAAGGCTATTTAAAAACACAGTTATTACTTATGGAGGTAGAACCTGGGTCTTCAGTACTTCATTATAAAGGCACTCGGTATAGTTCTTACCTCCAGAGAAACAAATTAATAACAGTCTTGAAGCTGTCCGATGTGCTGCAGTTGTTGTCCTGCCAAACCTGCTACCTGTTCTCTAGAACTGGTCTGTATTCCCTGTGATCTGTTCCTCTGACAGATGTTGTTCTTTTGTGCTCAGACAATAAGGACACTCCTTCACAAACTTTGCCTTATCCTGTGGAACCCATCCCACACAGAACCATTTCTGCAGAGCATTGCTGCTGCCTTCCTAAAAAAACAGATGCTATTTTCAAACAACGAATGTAGTACCTTTTCATTATCAGGCCTGCAAAGAAGTTGTGTGCTGTCTCAGAGAACTGGACAACACATGGTGCATAGGTAGTTAGAAGCAGATTCAGGAATGTAGTCGTCAGATTCAAGTTCTGCAGGACCTAGGAGAGCTCTAGGTAAACTCACACATTGCTCCAGCAAAGCCAAGATCATAGCAGCTCATCTCTGAATTACTGGAGTAAGCACAATGGTTGTCCAAGCTCACAGAACATTGGCTTAGATGCCTCTAAGTTCACCTACTGCCATTACTTTCAGGGAAGTTAGGTGCCTTGGAGGATGCTGTGGGAATTAGAGCAGAGGATTCAAGCTCCACTATTCTGACTTGCTGGTATCAGAGGCAGAATAAGATATCAAATCTACTTCCATGGGAAGACCTGTGACTTATGAGAAGACCTGAGAATTGTGCAACATAGGACCAAGGGGCAGGCTCCCTTTCATTCATTTTCATCTAAGCCTTCTCCATTTTGGCATCATGGAATATCTAAGAATAGGGTCATGATAGGGCCTGATCCAATGTATACATTCAATTCAGTCCAGTAATGTCTTCACAGTGGAGCAGCTGCTTGCAGTAGCTTCTCTATTTTCTTAAATAAATGGCACTGCTCTGCCTATGCAATCAGATGTGTATGCAGAACTTCTCCCTTCATGGATACAGAACAGGACACATGAGGATCTTCGCAGGGATGAATGTATGTGTATGTAATATGCTTTAATATATACATTTATCTTTCTAAAGAGACCAGTCACAATCTACTTCTTTTCTCTATGTATTTTAGAGATTTAGGATTCTTGACTTTCTTTAATGGGATTGCTCTTGATTAAAGACCTAATTTCTGCTAGTCCCTAATTCTGCAGAAAAACTTATTTTGATCTTTACTTGCATACTTGGGTAAATAGCAGCACTATGATAAATAGTAGAACATGAGGTAGAATAGAAAGATGGAGCAGATGAAGTCTCCAAGTGCCTTTATTTTTACTAGCTGCCCTCCCTGTGACCCCTTCACCACCTTACCAAGTTTTACAGTCACCTGCTTCTTTGAGTGAAGTTGGCAATTTAGTCTCCATAATAAATTCACTAGACAGACACTACACAATGTCTCTGAACCAAGATCCGCAGTCCCATGACTCAATTGCAGCTGGAGCGAGGCTCTTGTTAAAGTGAGGTGATAAGTTTAATATAGTGCGCTTGAGAAGACGACAAAAGTATGGAGGGCCTTTCCCTGTTAAATGTTTTCAGAGCAAGTACTGTAGCAAGTCCTGCTGGATAGATCGCAATGAGATTATTGGGTGCTATTGGATTGGTACGACAAACCATTTTTCCCTAGTCAAAGGCAAGTCTTTCAGGACTGTCAGATCACATCCCTAACATATGCTAGCTATACAATGTTTAATAGTTGGTTATGAATCCATTATGATGTTATTGGCTGCTCATGTGGTTATGACAATGGTCAGTTCACACCAGGGTATGAATTTGCAAGCCATAATGCCCTCATGTTCAAAAGTACATAAAACAAAGCAAGCATCATTAAAATACTGGGAAGTACATACAGTTAGCTGAGCCTGGATATTAACAGAAATAAGGGTGGTGAACAGATTAATATGGACCAGCACATTCTTGTTAGCATTCTGAAAACAGGTTTTCTGCAATTTATACTGTTAAGCGTTAACATCCCTGCAAGATAGGCTAGGTTGAAAATGAGAGAGAGCAATTGGCCAAAGGCCACCCAGTGAGCCCAAATTAGAGATCACATCTGGCATGAGTCAGGTTGGGCTCCTCCCAACCCAAATATGATGCTTGCGCAGCCAAACATGACACTGGGGAACCAAAGTTCTCAAGTGCAGGCTCATATGGCCTCTTGAGGCCGTTTCAGCTTGGGAAAATGGCACGAGCTGGAAGGCTGAGACCCTCCTCACCCCACACCACAATCCTAAACTGAATCAGGTCTTCGTGTGGTTGGGCACTTAGTTTGGCTGTGCAAGTATCAGGGTTAGGGGAACCCCGACCCAACTTGTGCCATGGAGCAGAGCTTTATGGTCAGATTGGGCTTTGAATCTTGTTCAGCTCCAAGTCCTCCTCCCAGGAGGACTGGCCATACCAGACTTATATCACCAAACAGTGGCACTAGTTTGGATAACAGACTGGATCATAAATCTATGTAGCAGATGCATCCAACTGGAGACACAGAGTGCCAAAGAATGTATCCACAGTTACTTATGGCTTAAGAAATCACTCAAATCTATTCAAAAACAGGATGGGACTCACATACTAAGAGATGGACTACTTAAAACATGGTTTCAATGTATAAACAGACTCAGCCCACAGGTCTGACGTCGCCATTAAATGCTTACTATGATGCAGCCACCAGAAGCAGAATTGATCAGTTCAGCTATGAATCAATGATTGATGGGAAAGGAAATATAAAAACCTGGCAAGAAATTCAAGATCGAGGTAAAAATACTCCATGGCTGATGTATCACCAAATGGTATCAAAGCTAAAAGAGCAACCTTTTAAATTAGGTTGTAGATTAAGGGGAAAAACTGAATTTGAAGTATTAATATCATATTAATATTAATTAATATTAATATTAATTAAGATCTTAGGGAAAATTTACAAAATATTATTGCAACACCGCACAGAAATGGAACAAGTCAAAACCTGTATGATAAAATGGATGGAAAATTTTGGAAAAACTATTTCGATTAACATATGGGAAGATCTATGGACTAAGGATATAAAATTTACAGCCTGTCAGTTACTAAGAGAAAATTGGTATAAAATGTTTTTTAGATGGTACATCACCCCTAAAGACATTGTGATAATTACTAAAAGTTATAATGGACAGTGCTGGAAATGTCAGTGCACGGATGCAACATTTTTCCATATGTGGTAAGAAAGTGCGAAAATACTGGATAAAGATACTTGAAGAGATGCAGAAGATTTTCAAACAAAAATCTGAGTTGAATTCAAAAAACGTATTAAACATTTTACCAAATAATCTCAGAAAAGAGCAGGGAGACCCTCTTCCGTTACATGGCGACAGCAGCTGGAGTGCTGTATGCAGCGAGATGGGAAGCTGATGCCTCTCCTGAAGCGTCGGAGTGGACCGTTAAGGTCTATGAATATGCCTCAATGGCCAAATTAACCACTTATGTACATAATAGACCAATGGCTGAATTTTGGGGGGAAATGGAGGGATTTCTTTGATTACTTAGGCCAGAACTGATATTAATTAGGGTAATTTAGCATAAAGATAATAGGATGCAACACGGAATGATCAGTAAAATAGTTGATATTAAATCTTGTATAAGTATAAGTAACCAAGGAGAGGGAAGGAAATTTATCACACAACTAAGTTCTGTTATTAAAATTCTTTTAACTATATATATATATATTTACTAGTTTAACTCAGTCTTAAATGTAGTGCTTGTGTAAGTTACAAATTAATTTCAAATGTTTAAGTCTCTAATTTCAACTATTGCCTGTATAAGCTTTATTTATGCACTTTCTATTGTTATACTCTATCTTCCTTTTAAACAAAAATTTCTATTTAAAAAAAAGAATTTTGTTCAACTCTGACAATTATACCATACCAGTTCTCTTTCTGGAGCAGGTCCTGCATCCTGAATAAGCGAAGTGGCAGAGGGGGGAGAAAAACCCCTTTTGTTTAATGCCTGAGAATCCTAGTGTATATATGTGCAGCTGAACAGAGTCTCTCTCTTTATAAGCCCGGCCACCATCTTCAGCGGGGGCCTTGTTGTGGATTCCTACCCAGTCAATAATATTTGTAGGATCTCGAAGAAGGCTTTCTGACTGAGTAATGTCCCCCACGTCTTCAGTAAGTAACTCCACCACTTAGCCTTCTGAAAGTAGAAGCCTTTTTAAAAAAGTTATATGAATACTTTTTCAAGTGTTTTACTATGATTGTTTTTATTATGTTTTTATTTCTGTGAATTTTTTAAAAAAATGTTCATTAGCTCCTTAGTTTTAATTCAGAGAAATGGAAGAGGGGATAAAAATAACTATAATATATGTATAGGGGTTGGGGGTATACCTCCACTTTCCCAAAACCTCCTGATACAAGAGTGGGGTATATGATGAGAAGAAGGAAGGAAAAAGTGGTGGCCTGAATGGCATGGAAAACCATAGCAAACTGATCTCCATATCAGAAGCTACTGATTGCGCCTACTCCTCCCTCCTCTCTCCTATATATCTGACCAGTTTCTTCTTGCCCTCCATGCATCTGATGAAGAGAACTGTGATTCTCGAAAGCTTATGCTACAATCAAGTTGGTTAGTCTTAAAGGTGCTACTGGACTCTTTTTGATTTTGCTACTACAGACTAACACGGCTAACTCCTCTGCATAGGGAAGTAGCAACTACATTATAAAAGCAGGGGGCAATCAGCTCCTCTCGTAGCTGGTACCTCACACCTGAGAAAAGCCTTCTTATCAGCAGTCTGTCGTAGGGTTGCTAAACCTGTCGTGATAAATTCCTGGAAACTCGTGCCTAGTATTTGGGAAGAGTGAAATTTGGGAAGGGGAAGGAGTCTAGCAGGGATTTGAGGCTATAGAGTCTACCCTCCAGAACTGCCACGTGCTTCAGGAGAACTGTCTATAGTCTTGAGATCAGTTGTAATTCTGGAAGAACTTCAGCCCCCACTGGGAGGTTGGCAACCCTACCTGGACCTACTCCAGAGTGAAACAATAGAGTCTAAGAATTGGCCATGAAAAGCAGAGGAATCAGGAATCTAAGGAAGCTGTTAGTCTGTGGCTGGTTTTTTGATAGAGCTAAAGATTTTCTGAGGAAGATGCAATTCCCTTCACTATGGCTGAGGCCGAAGGTGCCCAAAGCCTACTCTTTCCTCACAAATGCTTTCCACAGAAGTGCAACATGATGTGCAACATGAAGCAAAGTAGGCTGAGGAGCCCCTTAGATATTCCAGATTTTTTGTGTTGTGTTTCTTTACATAAAAATTCGAAGTCTGCGTTGTTACTAGTCAGTCTGGACCTGAACCAGCTACTATTAATAATCTTTAGACTGACTTTTTAATGAGACTTCTATTGACCCTTTTATAAAATGTGCTGAGGGATATAGGCAGAATGTACTCATGTGATTACGCATTTTTGAGGTTGGGAACATAGCCCATGGCTCCATATAACTTAGTGAGAAAAGGTGGTTAACTAGTTCATGCTTCATAGGAAAAAAATGAATTACAGGAGTATAAATACTGCAAAGTCAAATAGAAGAAGACAGCTCAAAACATAAATTAAGTAAAAAATCTTGGCTTGAGTGATCTCTGAGTAAAGAACTGCATTTTTAAAGAGTCTAGCTAACCCCAAAAAAACTGAAGTCGCAAACAATGGCAAGGAGAATTGCCACAAGTAATGGCAGATCTTGGCAAAATAATCTATATTGGTAGAAGACCACCTACAAAGCTCCAGGCACCGATGCAGAAATATGCCACGTCTCTGGTTGCATAGCTGGAACTGCTATATCTTTCATGGATTTAAATATCAACAAGAGGGTTTTCTGTTTCCAAATTATTCTGTTGTTGCATAGGAAGTGACTCACTATTTTATTTTGTTTGATTTATGAGATTAACATGTCACAACTCAATACATTATGAAGTCATTTCATTATCACATGGAATTGAAATAAATAGTCTTGACAGCCTACTGAGGGGGAAAGTACATGTGATTCTTCACAACTTCAGCACAAAGAGCACATTTTGTTTTACAAAGAACTGCTATGACCCATCATAAAGTCAAGTATTGTTCCCAACATGGAAATAGAAAAAAATTATTAAATTATATATCTCAGCAACTTTTTGGTTAGACTCTTTAGCCAGTTGTTTCTATAGGAGAAAAGAGGGAGAGGATGGAGGCCGTAATTTAGAAGTTCCCTTGCAGGAAATAAATGTTGGATTAGATCCAGCCATTCTTTTCATGCCACATCACCTATTTCCTCTCCTTAATATTGCCCCCATTCCACTCGGCTTTCCTCTATGCAGGTCTCATGATGATCCCCAGCAGGTGGATCTACAGGGACATATGGGGAAAAGATGGCCCTTCAGATATATGGGGCCTAACTTAAGCCATTAATGGCTTCCTTCCTTCCTTCCTTCCTTCCTTCCTTCCTTCCTTCCTTCCTTCCTTCCTTCCTTCCTTCCTTCCTTCCTTCCTTCCTTCCTTCCTTCCTTCCTTCCATATGTTGCCTCTTCAGAGACCTGCATGAGGCAGCTCACAAGATGTTAACATAATAACATAAAAATATGTTTGTTAAAATTAATGACCTCTAAAAACCATACAATAAAAACCCAGAAATATGTAAGTCTTTAAACCCCCCAAGCATAAAAGTACATAAAACTCTGAAGCATAAACGCATATAAAAACCCAGAAGCATGACAGCATAGAAAGCCCAGAAGGATAAAATATGTGTTAGCCTAAAAGACATGTATAGCAGTCCTCGGACTAGATGCAGACTATAAAAACAATTTAAAAGATTGATCTTCTGGTTTAAAACCTAGGTAAAAAAGGAGTGGTTTGACCTGGTCCTTAAAAGAGGGAAGGACACATAACAGGTGAGCCTCAAAGGAAAGGTGCCACCACTGAAAAAGCTCCATCATGACTCTCATCACCTCTGCAGGTAGGGACACAGACATCAGGGCTTGTGAGGAGGATCTTAATTGACAGGCTAGTTAGTACTAGAGGAGGCAGTCCCATAAAGATTATATAACCAGCACCATGAGTTGTACTTAAAAACTGGCACTTTAGCATTATTACTGAGGGATATAGTCTACTAGTAGCAACTTCCCCTGTATGAGCTCTATAAAGAAGCAAAGTTGTTTCTGGAAGTTGCAAAGTTAGTTGGACTCTAGACTCAGTTGTTCTCTTATTCGATTTTTGCCTGTTTGGATTGGGTTTCCACTGGAGATATTCTTGATGACTGCACACTTAACATACCTCTTAACTCATCTACTGCCCCCTCACTCCTAATTCTTTTTAAAAACAAAGGGCAATGAAATGATACTATGGAATGAATTATTAATTTGTGAAATAGTTTTAAATTGGTCTTCGGCCTAAGAGTGCACCTGCATTAATTGTTTTTTTAAAAAAATATTGTCTCAGCATTGGGGAAAAATCAAACCTTCGTTGTATCAGAAATGGAAAATTAATTTCTGGGCATAGTGGACTAGAAATCCCCTGGGGCAATTACTTTCCATTTCTTTATCTGTGGTTTGCCAATCTGGCAGGTCTTATTAGTTTTTTCTGCTTAATAGGAATCAGAGCATTTTTTTTCCTAAACTAAACTCCAAACCAGAATGGAAGTTTCTGAGAACAAGACGCTGATATCTAGGAGGCCTTATTAGTTTTAGTGGAAAGCATCCATTCTACAACCCTGACATTAATATCATGAGATGTTTCACTTTATGTCATACCGTTGTAAACGCACCCCACCATGCTCATATCTGCAAACCAGAATTGATGCAATGTGTTTAAAATTATACTTCCTCCTTGCTTTTAAAGCAGGGAACAATCTTTAAAATGAAAAGCCCTTGTGCTAATTACACTATAACAGGAAGACCATTCCCAAATCAGGACCATTTCCATAATATAATTGCATTGGGATATTCCAGCATGGAGAGTAGCTTCATCTTGTTCTTAGTACTTGGTTCCACTAAATGGATCCTTCTGTACCCCACACAGTACTCACCTGCCTTGTGAATCTGTCAGGGGCTAAATTTCAGTTTGGGAAATTCCTGGAGATCTGGGGGCAGTGCCTAGGGAGAGGGGAGTTTGGGCAGGGAGTTCATTGAGGATGTGATGCCATATAGTCTACCTACCAAAACTGTCATTTTTTCCAGGAAAACTAGGGTTGCCAAGTCGAACCTGGAAAGTTGGGGGTGAGGACATGATGGGGGTGGCAGTGCGGGTCATGATGATGTCACTTCCAGGGAAAGCCAAGAAGTGATGGTGGATAACTCTAGGAATCTCCATAAAACCATAGAGTTTCTGGTCATTCTTAAAACTTACCTACTGTCACTTCTGGGTTTTCTCTGGAAATGACATCATCACACCCACAATGCCACTGGACCTCAAGGCAGGGGATTCTCTGACTAGGGGATGGCATCCCGAAGGGGATCTCTAGTCTGCAGATACTTCCAGGAGAACTTCAGGTGCGTTAGTAACTCTACTTCACAACTGTGTGGCTTTGGATAAAAGACAGGTGCTGGACCTAAGTACAACTCATTTCTGCTATTTGAACATCAGTTGTTCAGAGCTAAAAGAAGCCCTCATTTTGGCAGAGCAGAAATTTAGAAAAAACTGGGGAACTGATTATCGTCTATAACAGAGAGGATTCCAGCTGACAAGCAGACAAAGATTCTTTTTGTGTCTGTTGCTTCATTTCTTAGGCCTGCTTCCATAACTAATGCTGACATAGGAGATATGATTGAGGAATCGGAGGCGTTAAGCTTCAAAATATGATTCAACATTAAGCAACTAAATCACCTCACTTCCCAAGGAACATATCTGAAACTGCCCAAACTCATACATATCTGAAACTTACATGTATAACTGATATAGGACCGCAGTACTAGAGACAAGGTTTGTTAATTTTTTCTTATGTTTTCTTCTCTTTTTTCTGTCGTTCTCTAAAGTGATTTGAAAAAGGCATTCCTGTAGGAGTTTTGTAAAGCTCCAGATGAGAGATGGCGGAAATCATCCGTTTATCATTTGCATATGCTGAGCTCACAAATAGAAAAAGGGACAGAAGAATATTTGTGTCACACTTTCAGCTTCCCATGTAAACAGAATCAGATGGTAAAGCATGTCAAGACGAGCCAATTCCCATTGTGAAATTTTCATGAAAGTTGCTGGATTCAAGAAGTTTGTGTGAAAGTACCAGCAGGGCCCCTGGTGGCCATCTAGTGCCAATGCAAATGTTTCCATATGGATTAGAATATGATACAAAATGTACATGAATGAATTTTAATAGTGCTTTTTGCATGGAAATTGCATGGATTTGCACGGAAATCTCAAATGTCACCTCCTTTCCGTTTGCCTTGGTTTGCATTATTTGATTGCTCGCTGCATTTTTTTAAAAAAATTATTATTCCAAAATGTTGCAAAATACAGAAATCAAATATATCGCCTATATACCTATAAATGTAGACAAAATCCCCTGCTCAAATACATTCTAATTTCTCTTTCCTAACTTGATCTAATGAATTATACAAGTAGACCATTTCTTGGTCCATTTCTTTTGGGACCACTCCTTTTTTTTCTACATATATACTTGTGAGTTGTGTGAGCATGTCCATTAATGTTAAGCGCCAGATGCCTTGCCACCAATCCTTTCTCTCTGGAATAACTTGCTGCTTCCACACCTGTACTATCTCACTATTGCAGCACTTAATCGGTTCTTGACAAGCTCACGACAATCTCTCTTTCTGTCTTTTACTACTGGAGATGCTCTCTAATAAATGAACCAATGGAAAAATTCCGTAAGTGATTTTTTCATTTCCTACAAAAGATGTTGTTGTAACACTTCTTTTTTTACATCTGTAAGACTGTAATCATGATTCCAATATTTAATAAATAGCCACCATTGTTCTATAAATACTTCTTTCCTGTAAGATTTTTTTTCTCTTAAATACTTAATTGCCTTTAATGTGTTCATTAGCATAGTGCACTTTCCTGAAGCCATTCTTGCATATAGGATAATATTTGAGTTTTCCAGAATTAAGCTATCTAAGTTCTAGGCAGCTGCCAGCAGATTTAGAATTAAAATTCTGGGTTTACAAAGACTTGGATCTTTGTATCTTGGATCTTGAACAAGACTTGGTTCTTTATTGATATACTTCCCATGAGTCTTGCTTATAATATCAAACACTGCATCCTAGTTTTAAGATATGTTTTATGCTATTCACTCATATCAGTGCCCATTGACATAGGAGACATTGGTGATGAGGCTGTGTAGAAAGAATGTACGTAGGTGTTCCAAGCGGTTGCCCTTGCATTTGGCAGGCACTTAACTTGTACAGCTGGCCGTCCACATGTTGCATTTGGATGCCAATGATCTGTAGACCAAGAGGTTGCCCTGTTGTCATGCTGCTAACATTCCATGCAAATGGTGGCTGATTCCACACTACCTTCGCTCCTGCTTTTCTCGTGCAATGATTGCATCATCAGTTATTGCGCAGTCTTCGTTTGTTTGTCCACATTACCCCTGGAACAGCGTTTCTCCTGCGCAATCAGATGATCACATCCCCTTTTAAAAAGACGCATCCAGCGGCGGGAAAAACCCGAACGGCCCCGGTTTATTTTTATTTTATTTTTTTAAAAGTCAAATTGACGCTATATCGACGAGTAAGCATCCTGGTTTAATGGTACAACAACACCATTAATATAATATATTTTTAAAAATCACCCGAGACACTTACAATGAGCGCTCAGAACATCACAGCCTGCATGCTGGTTGAAATTATCCGGGAATGGGTGAGCTGTCACGATCACCTACAGCAGCATCCCACAGCAGAGCTTCATTTTGTCTTTGGAAAATTGACATCTGTACCTAACTCGTTGGCACAGTCCATGTCGGGTGTAACATGAGCCATGATTTCAGTATCATGTGGATGCCCCCCCCAAAATATATCAATTGAATTAACATATGAAATTGTTCCTCTGATATTTGAGGTCTGCCCGCTTTTTTAAAATGAGATTAATATGATGAGATGTCGCCATATCGACATGGTACTTTTCTATTTTTTTAAAAAAGGGGTGAGGACAAAGGCAGAGAATTTCTCCTTAATTGGGAGGCAGGTCAAGAGAGGCTCGGAATTCAACGGAGGGCAGTTATTCGTCAAAAGATAACCCGCGGTGAAAGTGCAATGGGCTGTGGCGATGCTATGCCGAATTAATGACGGCTTCGGATACGATGCGTGTGAACAGATGAAGGAATGGCGCTGCGGAAGCAAAAAACTGCCGCGAGAACGACGGTAGTGTGGATTCAGCCGGTGTCTCATTTGGAAAGTTTACCCAAAATCCAAGAACTCTGGTTTGACAGTACTGTCAATCATGCTTTGTATAGTGTTGGGTTTGAACCCCAAAATAGGAATCCACACTGAACCACTTTTCGCTTCACTGCACTGTAGGATTGAAAATCCAGAAATATTGCCTGTGTGAAGTCCCTAAGTAGCCCCTTCCATCAAATGAATCCCCATTTATTAGAAAGCTTCACACCTCCCCAAAGACTTTTCTATAAGTGGAATTGTATTGTAAAAACCATCTGATGTAAAAAGAGAAGCCATTTTTCACTTTTTAATAAATAGCGATACTGTTTATATGAATAAAAGGGAAACGCTCTTCCCCCTGGATACATTTAAAGCGGCTAAAAATAGTTTAGAGTCTCAGCCAGAGTTAATGTCGCTGAACGTGCTCAAGAGACCGTCAGAACATGATGCCATTGTGTGAAAGCTGCTGCCAGCCTCACAATCATGAGAAATCACATTTTGGTGGTTTTATAATGTAGCAAAATGTTTTGTTGAGTCTTATAAGCCTTGTCGAGGGAGGGAAACTGTCTCTGACTTCAGAAGGAAAAGTTGCTTTGCTGGGAATTCAAAAAAATGGAATGATTTTTCTGATGATCTATTCTGACCTGCAAAAGTCAGTAAAATCACAGTGTGAAGAAGGTGAAGAAGGAATTTTTAGCAGCAATAATTCAGACTTTGCATAAAGGAAGCCCTTTTTGGTAGTGGTCTCTGTATTGGCCCAATTATACTATGTGTCACAGTTCTGTGTAAATTCAATGCTTATCGGGGCCTTGTGCAATGCAGGAACTATACCCACTGTTTTCAAAGTCAATTACTATTCCACATGCATATTTGCTGTGTGCATACGAGCATTCCACAACCCTGAAGACAATGACACAGCCCAGCCTAAACTCAAAATGTTCTGAATTGACTATGACTCCTCCCAGTGGCCCAGATTTGATTCAGGACAGATGCTCTCAAGACCAATTTTGCATCAGGTGAAAACAAAAGGTAGGGTGTCGAAGGAAATCAGGTTAAATTCCCTCCAGAAAAATCTAGAGAAAGTTTACAGTGCTCTTCAGTAAATCAAAATGCTTAAGGCCGCATTTCTAAAAAGACCTACTTGAAAGTACGTTCCACTGAAATCAGTGTTTTGGTTTGAACTGCCTATGAAATTAGATCCACTGAAATCCACATAATATTATCGGCCGGTTTACTCCTTTTACATGTTAGTGCAAAACTGATTCCAGAAACTACATCTGATCTGGCATTCACTTTGTTCCATATGGATGTAAATTGAGTAGCTGCAGTCTGCAAGACTCTTTGGCTGCAGCTTCACTCGTTGACTCTTCTCCTGGGCTTCTACAACAGTGGGACAGTCTGTCCAAAGCTTGATGGGCCAGAATTCTAACCCATCATGGAGATGGAGGGATGCAGAAAACCGCGTCTGTTAGTTTTCTGCCGGTCACAAAGACTTAAAGGTACAGAGCCCTGTCAGGCATGTCACAGGAGATGCTCAGCAGCAAATAGACCACAGCGCTCACTGTAGGTATGACAAAAATTTGTATACATCCAATAAAACTCATAATTTTGGTCTCTGTAACGGTAGCCTCACCCCCATCCCTTCCCTGAACGTAAGACTCGTTGAATAGACCTGAGTAGGATTCTGAGCAGAGCTGCTTAGGATTGCTCTCAAATGGAACTTTGGTTTGGCCCAGCAAGGAACTTTTTATGTTCTAATTGAAATCATCAATGATACTGTGAACTACTGTTGGAAACACAGAAGACACAGAATACCTGCAGGGGGCAGCAAATCTGACATTTCGATAGGCTACTCCCTGCTTCTTCCTGGAAATCCCTCCTCCCTGTTTCAGTGAGGCAGTTAGTAACTATTCCATTTCTCTCAGCTTTCTGTCCAAGTTGTAGTTCCTGAATAAACTCTCTTCATTCACTCCTAATCAGACTCTAGATCATTCCTAAGATATACCATACCCTACAACTACCACCCCTCTATCGCCTGTGCACTACAACTGTTTTCTCTTCAACAACTCATTTTCCTCCCACATCCAGGGTCGCCAGGTCCAGGATGGGAAATTCCTAGAGATTGGGGGGGGGGCTGGAGAGGGGGGGGGGCTTGGGGAAGAGAGGGGCCTCAGCTGAATATAATGCCATGGAGTCCACCCTCCAAGCAGCCATTTTCTCCAGGTGAACTGATCTCTGTCACCTGAAGATCAGCTGTAATTCCGGGAGATCTCCAGCTACCACCTAGAAGCTGGCAAACCTACCTACATCTCCCCCTAATTTCCCACATAGATCCCTCCAACTCATTTCTCTTATAGCTCCCCCCTTAAATGTCTCTCTCAATTAATTTCCTCAAAGCGTTCATTTCCTTCCTAGACAAACCCCACCAAAGGGGGGGAAATCCCCATTTTGTCAAATCACTTAGTCATTTTGTCACAAGTCACAAGTTATTTTGTCAAGTCACCTGTTAGCTGTATAAAGTTGTCTTGTATTGAATCACACCATTGGTCCAGATATTCTACCTGGCAGTAACTTTCCAAGGTGCCCTCTCTGCTTCCTGAGGTCCTTTTCCATTGAAATGCTTAAGACTGGACCTGGGTCTTTCCCCATGCAAAACTGGTGCACTACTCCTGAGCTACACCCCTCTCCTCCAGCTTTACAGGGTAGTAAACATATCCTTTGAGATGAAAGGGGGGTTTAAATTGACCTCTTCACAAAAACTACTCCACTTTGCCACCAGACCCCGGGCAAAAAAGTGCCCAGTTTAAAAGATATGAACAGACCACCTACTGACCAATCAGCAGCCACTCATATCAATGAGCTCATCTGCACCTTAACACTTAGCCCTCCTCCCTGAAGAATGGTGCTGGCTATGAAAAATTGCTTTGTGGAGGTAAGCAGGGAGCAGGCTTGGGCCATTTCCACACTTCCTTATAGGGATGGATGTCTCCATTTGCAAAACGGTTGCAGGCTGTTTGGCTTCCATTTTTTCAACACCTTTTCTGGGAACACAGTTTCTGTGGTCCCAGAAAATGTGCTGAAAAAACAGAAGTCAAATGGCCTGCAACGCATTTTGCAAATAGAGATATCTGGATTCCTGTGGCGAAGCTGCCAGTGTTACGTGAGTGGGCCGTCCCTATAAGGATGTGTGGAAATGGCCTTAGTTTGCCATCCAACCAAGGAGGAAGAGAAGGCAGGAGGCATGGCTTATGCCTTTTGTCTTATGCCTGTTAACACATCAAAGCCCAGTAGCAAAATGTGTAGAGCCATCTCTGCCTTAGAAAACCCATTTTTGCTTCCACAATCATGCTGGCTGTGCCTGCAACCAGAAACTTCTTGACTGAGTCCCAAGAAACATTTTTGAAAGGGTTGGGGGGGAACCCTATGTTAATGCATTGTTTTTTACTGGGTTGTTCCTGTTATTTTGCCCTCAAGGCAGTTGTATGGTGACCTATGTACAGCAAATGAAGAGTCACCACAAGACAACCTTTATAAGGCTGATTATATGTAATGTGGAAAATATTAAGCTGATCAATACCTAACGTATAAAGGAAATGCGAAAGGCAGGTTCTGACAGCTCTGCTTATAATATTTATGATGACCTAGCTGTTAGCAAGATCTGTTGTCTGTGGGTGCACTCTAAGTTGTGGTTTCAGCTCTGAAATTGGTTGATTGTGTTTTTTAAAGAGAGAAGGAGGAGGGGAGAAAACACACATTTAATAGCAAGTTTTATGAACCGAAACATAAAAATGACAAACCATATTTGCACTGTTGTACATATACTTTCCTTAAGCACCAAATGTTCATTTTATTAATGATAATGTTTAGGAGTTACTTACATGCTTATGGTCTCTTCTCCTTAATTATAAAGCATTGCAGAATTGCAAGTTTCATTGATTCCGAACAAAGGAAATGCTTTTGTGCTGGACAAATTAGAGAAGACAATTCTGAGAAAGTCTATCCTAACCACATACTCACTCTTGGGCTAAACTGGAGCGGCTCAAGTCATAGTGTGAAGGCAGATGATCTGCACCTGGATGAATTAAGACCAGGTGTTATTTGCATTTCTGTCACTGCAAAAATAATTTTGAACACTTCATTATTGTCACTTTGCTAGGCATGCAGAGCCTTTAGGGTCCCACAGATGAAAATAAGGATGCAATTGTAACAGATCCAGAGGAGTTAGCCGTGTTAGTCTGTAGTAGCAAAATAGAAAAGAGTCCAGTAGCACCTTTAAGACTAACCAACTTTACTGTCGCATAAGCTTTCAAGAACCACAGTTCTCTTTGTCAGATGCATGGAGGGTATGAGGAACTAACAAAAGAACACCACTGGTTGTCACCTATAGTTCCCAGCTCAAGCCCATCTAACGTATCATCAGTGATCTACAACACGTCCTGGAAAACGATGCCTCTCTCTCACAAGCCCTGGGTGGAAGACCTCTCCTTGCCTACAGACAGCCCCCCGGCCTTAAACAATTTCTCACTAACAGCCATGAACCAGCTGACTGAGTCACCAACACAGGTACCAGACACTGCAACAGACCCAGATGCCAACTCTGCCCTCTTATCTACCCAGAAAATACTATTACAGGACCCAATGGCATCAACTACACTATCTCTGGCTCTTACAGCTCTCCAATGTGATATATGCCCTCATGTGCCAAAAATGTCCATCTACTCTGTACATTGGACAAACCAGCCAACCTCTGCGCAAAAGAATAAATGGACACAAACTTGACATTAAAAATGGCAACATCCAGAAACCAGTGGGAGAACACTTCAGTCTACTAGGACATTCCATCAAGGACTTAAAGGTCACCATAGTTCAACAGAAACCTTTCAAAAACAAAATCCAACTAGAAGCTGCTGAATTGGAATTCATATGTAAATTTGACTCAGTCAAACTTGGATTGAATAGAGACTATGAACGGTTATCTCATTATCAGAAGTAACTGATCCTATTATCAGAAGCTACTGATTGCATCTATTCCCCCTCCCCTCACCACCTATTATATCTGACGAAGAGAACAATGCAATTGTCCTACATTATAAAGAGCTTAAATTATACTTCAGGTGTTATTCACACGCTGCAATCCTAAAAACACTTTCCTGGGAGTCATGTTCCTGAAACTTACATCCAAGTGGACCTTCTTAAGATTGCTCTCACAACCCTCCGTCTTGTGGCAATGGTATTAGATTGCTGCCTGTGCTAGTTCCTTGCATGTGCTCAGCTGGTCCTATGAAGCCGCTACGTGTGAGACTGAGCTTTTGGCATGCCACAGAAAACAACCCAAAATCTAGAGAGCCAATGTGTGTTCTGTGCAGTGCTTTTGTGACAAACATACTAACAAAAAACAGCACCATTGTCTAATATGGTGCGCTCGAAGGTATTTTCCACTGATGCAATGGTTTTGAGATATTTTACAAAGCAGATCCACAAATGAATAGGAATCACTTGCCATTAATGTTAGAATAAAAAGTTATCAGCGTACTTTGCCAGTATATTTTGACCTTTTTACTTCATTTATGCCTAGGGTACACAATACAACTCAAACAGTAAGGTGGGCAATACATGAGCTTGACTGGAGCTCAGTGGGACACACTGTAAATTCATTTTGACGTTTTCAGCTATGAACCCCAAGGTGTATTTTTAAGACATGCTAATGCCTGGCTTTGCAAAAGAGATCTTTGTTTTTTGCTGTGACTTCTTCAGAAGAACGGGCCCATTTTGGTTCCCTAAGCAGCTGCGTCTTGTAGCTAGAGAGCTGTTCCCAAGGACCTCTTGCAATGTCACAGGAAAGCAACATCATGCTGGTTCAGTGGCACCTCTCAAAATATTGCTGCCACCAGGAAACTTCTTAGCTTGTTAGTGAAGCTGTGCTCGTTCTGCCCATCAATCTACTAATAGGCTACTTTCAGGAAAATTTGTTCTCCCAAATATCAGTAATTGTAATGTATTGTAAAGCTACTTTGGATTGAATTGTAAAGGTACTTTGCGGACCCAGGATGTTATATAAACTGTAAATCTGCATCTATATAAATAACTGGTTTCTCTCTGTGGCCCATATTTGATCAGGATTTCATCCAACAACTGGGATTTTCCTTTTCTGAAGCAGAAGTGTATTGCTTGGCTCTCTGGCTCCTTTTGTTTCATCTATTGAGACCCTAATTTCACAAATGGTGAGTGTAATTTCCAGGCCACAAGCAGGGACTTTCCTAGTCTGTGTGCGCTACGCATCTCTTACAATTTCTTTAAGAGGATGATATGCTTAAAAGTAGATGAAAATAAGCACAGCTGGATGGACCCTACTTCCCCCTTTTCAACTTAGAAATCCCCTCTCATATTTTTAAGTAGAACATGCATGACTATGGAATGCATATGTCCTTATTGTCTTCAAAAGGAAGACTCATTTTTTAAAAAATAATGGCAAACAGCAATGATCAACCTCTCCCATTAGTCACCGATACTGACTTCTTGTTTCTGATCTGGGCACAGTGACCAGTCTGGTGCTGACAGAGTGAGATTTCCACAAAATAAGGTGAATGACCAGGTTTTGTACTGTATTTAGTACTGAACATTTACAGCCCAGAAATGAGTAATAGCCGAGGAGGAGGGACCTCATCTGAGAGACACATCATCTGAGATTATAATAACCAGGGCTTTTTTTCAGGGGGAACGCAGGGGAACGGAGTTCCGGAACCTCTTGAAAATGGTCACATGGCTGGTGGCCCCGCCCCCTGATCTCCAGACAGAGGGGAGTTGAGATTGCCCTCCACGCCACTCAGCGGCATGGAGGGCAATCTCAACTCCCCTCTGTCTGGAGATCAGGGGGCGGGGCCACCAGTCATGTGACCATTTTCTCCGAGGGCAACCCACTGAGTTCCACCACCTCTTTTCCCAGAAAGAAAGCCCTGATAATAACGTTAGGGTACAATGTATGCTTCAGTGTCTTTTTCTACAGTAGAAATAATTTAAAGGTGGTTTTCAAAATTGGCCTGCCCCGTGCATCTGTTTATTGAACAGGAAAATACTGTGGCAAGAAATCTGCAGAATTTTAATAAATGTGCTAAGATTGTAGAAGCAGCGGGGGTGGGGTCTTCTCGGTTTCTCACTGTCACCAAAGAGGCAGCATTTTAAACCTCACAATACAGTTTCTCTTTCCTCTGGAAAAAGAGAGTGGAAACTACTTTAGCAAGGCAGAAGAGTACCAGGGATGCATTCACAGAATATCTACGGCAAGCAATAGACTATGGTAGATTAATTCAACTTGGTTTGGGATTGTTGTTACTGGGAATTGGAAAGATGCAGAGATTTCTTTTGTGCCTTGTTCATAAAGTTCAGGAGAACCTGAAGTTGAGTGACAACAGTGGGCAAATGACATGGTTTAATAGACAGTGGATAGATCCCCTGAAATGTTTGTTTGGTCCTTTGATTCTGATAAGAATCCTATAAGTTTTGCCCTAAGATCTCAGATCTTAGCATTTTACCTCCTCATTTTAAAGGATTTACTTGTTATTTTGAACATTTGGGGCTTAGCAATACCAGTGTTTAACCTAGCTGAGTTTAGTTGGAGCGATGGGCATTGTTGACTATAATCACAAAAATTCTGGCCTTGATAATGGCAAAATCTGTTAGCTTGGATACTGTCTTCTAACTTACCCTGTGTTGGCAATGTGGCCCTTTGCATGGAGCAAGAAAGCCTCAGAACAAGGGAACTGGTGGACAGAAATTTGGGGTTCTCTTTTCAGCTTTAGTGATTTGATTGGAGTAATATTCTTGGGAATACTAGGATCAGCCCACATTTTATGTTTTACAAAGTATGTTCACAATTTTTTTTGAAGTAAAACATAAAATGGAGTCTATCTTATCTAAATGGATCAGATCCACAAGTCTGCCAGATGTAGGAATAATTTCAGTGACTTCCCAAATATGTAAATAAAATGTACAACAGTCTGAGAGGAAATAGGCTTGGTAAATCCCACATCTATCAGAAAGTCAAAGCTGTACATTACCAATTCATACATTCATCTAACTCAGAGATCCACAGCAACTCCAGTGTTTTCACGGAAATTCTTCATAGACTAGATTTGTCCATGAAGTGTGTATGCACTTCTGTGAGGACAAAAAAAGGTATTATTTGGATCCAGGTATCTGGACTACCATATATATTTAGTATTCTGAATATCAGGATCCAAAACTACTGATTTAGTATTCAGATCTGGATTTTGTTTGGCAATCTGAATATATTTGGCTCCATTATTCCTTATGGAGGAAATTACCTGGGGGATGAGCAGGTGCTTTTTTGTGCAAGCTCCATGAAAATTGCAGACAACCTACTCTTTCCTGTCCACTAAAAATTACCAAAGTTTCAAAAAGATTGAGCCAATTCTATGGGACACTGAACAAACTACACCTACCATTCTCCATTGTTCTCTGTATTGGGAAATTTTAAGCTGGCTTTCTGGCAAAAAAAACCCATAACCAAACACACAGGGGCAAGCAATGGTCAAAGGTCTAGTCCCAATGCAAGCTTAACCAAGAAGGCCTGATCAAACCAACCTCAAACCAGAGAATCCCAGCAGAACCAAAGTGAAGCAAGGGACACTGTTACAAGCTAACAGAACTAGTGTCACTCACAGAAGCCAGGCAGAACCTAGGGCCAATGTGGTAACACCACAGAACAGAACCCAATACCAACATCAAACATACAGCAGAACCACCAACATAGCACAAACTCTGGCAATAGCAAGCAAACACACACAGTAGTATCTTAGTATAAGATCCCTCTCAAGGAACACCCGTCAGAGGGAGGGGTAACCTAAGTTCTCCTCTCTCTGCAGCCTGCAGCCTTACACTGTCACTCACTGTTTCCAGTTTGTGGTTGTGGATTATATTATTAAAATGATTCATTTTCTTGGGAAACATTATTGATAACCGATGAGAAGTACTATTGCAAAAATGTCAATATAATCATCAAACAAGTGACTTTGCTGATCCAGGCTGGGAATGGGATCCCATCACATTCTAGGCAGTAGGATTCCTGCCTTCATAGTGCAACATTTTTGCTTCCTCTTTCCAGCTGCAGCCCCAAATGCCTACCAAAATGCAGTACCTAGAAGATGGGGAACAAGCATGAGGAAAGAGCTGGAGATTTGCTGCAAGAGGGGGAAACTGGCAAAAGTCACACATACACTGCACTTGAGCTTGCAGATCTGTTTGATGGGATCCAATCCCCATAGTATCCAGAAAAAGTTAAGCATGCTTAAATCTCATAGACTTCAATGCAGTTTAAGGGCATTTAATTTACTATGCATTTCACTTACTGGCTGAAACACACAGTCCAGTTTATCATATTTAAGTCCATCTGTTTCTGAATAGACATTAACAAAGGTAACTGTGTGCAGGAATGTTGTTGTAATCTATTTTAAAGAAAAGGTCCGGTTCCATAACCCATGCTTGTAAATCATCTGTTTTCTTATTGAATGCAACATTATCGACAGGAGTCAGGGGTTAGTAAGCAAGACATGATTGGGGCACTGGATTTGGTTTTTAAAGAAAATGTTCCATCCTCTTCCCAGATGTAGAATATAACAGTACAGAATTTCACATCTAGACATTTGTAAGACAGCAAAAATTTACTTCTTCATTCACTGAATGTGAATATGTACATCTTATACCACACAGGAAACTGCATTCATTATATGGTTGGTTAGCTCTTGGCCATGCTGACTCAGACTGTATAAGAAAATAATGATTGCCCAAGGAGACAAAAATTTTAACTGCATTCTGCTAAATGGGTGGGGGAACCAGGTTCTTCCTATCTCATCTTATGTGATTTGAAATTTTTATTCCTGTAGTGTTTATTGGTCCTGACATGGATGGCCATAGCTAGTCTGATCTTGTTAGCTCTTGGAAGCTAAGTAGGGTTGGCGCTGGTTAGTACTTGGATAGGAGACCACCAAGGAAGGCCAGGATTACTATGCAGAGGCAGACAATGGCAAACCATCTCTGTTAGTCTCTTGCCTTGAAAACTCCAGCAGGGGTCACCATAAGTTGGCTGCAGATTGACTGCATTTTACACACACAGTGTTTATTGGGAAATGTAGAGAGTCCAGAAATACCAATATTTATGTGTTGACTGTTAAATAGCTGTGATTGCACCACAAATCAGAGATACCTTGTCCAGAATTTTGTGGCTTCATTAAAATCCTAAGTAACTCAAATGTCATCTTAAAAAAACACTTTTACATTGATATTCGTTAGGGCCATGTGAGACATTATAAGAGAACACAAGATTCACCGTTTTTCCTTCATAACAGTAACCAGGGATGCATTTGCATAGGATAATTAGTGGGAACGAGGGAGATATTTAACCTTTCCCTCACCTACTGTCTCCTGCAAATGTTTCCTCAAACAATTTTTTCCCTCAGTAGAGGTCCAATAGCAAACATGAGTCTGAGGAGACTTTGGCAAAGCTCTTCTGAAAGGATCTCAGGTTGCTCACTCAAATTTCCTCCTCTTTCAGTTTGTGTACTCAGGAGGAGGGAGTGTGATACATTGGCTTCGATCCCAATCTCCCTTTCTTCTTGTGGTAGGTACTTCCACTCACAGAAGAGAGGGAGGATGATTTTTACTGATTTCCCTCTTTCATAAAAGTTCCCTACTTCAACCTCCATGAAGTTCCTGGGGGTCTACTGACCCACGGAGGCAATTTTAGGGGTTCTAGAAGGCTGCAGGGAGAGATGAGAAAGTCGCTGTTTATGCTGAGCACATCTGTTCATGCTGCAGAGGATTAATTTGTTTGTGAAACCTATTTTTAATGTTTTAACAAATAAATCCTGTTTCTGATCCTTGCCTCCTTTTGCACAGAAGTCATGTTTGTGTATGATAATAGATGCACACTAGCCAAATGCACATAAATAGATTTAAAACAATGCTGACTTCCATAATGGGTGGCTGTTCAGGTAAGCCCCTTGTTTGGTCACAGCGGTATTCAAGATTTTTGCCTTTGGTGTGAAGATGATTATCAGGTTTCTTATGGCCCAGATCAGCCCAGTACTAACCCTATTCGTGTGTGTATAACTCCACCTAGTGCTGTGTAGCCATCAAATGAATTCCCAAAGTATTTCCTGGCCCATCAGCACTCCAGCATTCTCTTGCCATGCGTCAGGTGAACACACCCAAGGCAAGCTGCAGAGGACTTTGGACTCCATCTTGGACCTAGGCAACCGTGGCAGGAGTGGGGTGGTGATACAAGCCTCCTGTTGGACCCAGGCATATGATGCACAAGTCTAGAAGGCAAAGATGGGTGTAAGTACTGCCTCCTCCAACATACCACCATCTGCCAATTGGGCGCTACAAAAAGCTGCTTGGGCAGTGAACTGTCCCTGATTGTAACAAGATGACAGCAGCTCAGTATACCTGAGGCAGCATGCTGGGACAAGACAGCTGTGGTTTTCAAAAGCTTATGCTACAATAAAGTTGGTTAGTCTTAAAGGTGCTACTGAACACTTTACTATTTTGCAACTACAGACTAACACGGCTAACTCCTCTGGATCTATCAACATGAGATAGTGACCCATGCTGAGATTGCACTCTAGGATATCATATTATGTGGCCACGGTAAACAACAAGAAATGAATAGATCCTTCCAACCATGTGTAAGGCCCAGTAAGTGGAGTAACAACAGTACTGAACATTAAAAAGGGGGGTTGAAACTTCTGCTGTAACATTGGAAACTGGTTTAGCTACTTTTAAAGGAAGAGCCATGACATACACAATGGATATAGAATTTAATCCAACCCAATAAATACAGGTTTAAACTTCCAGGCATTTATTGTGGAAGGTCTACTCACTAGCCAATATATGCTGTGCCAAATACAGTTAGGTGTTCATTTATAACATAAATGAAACTAAACTATAAAAATCTATACAAGGATGTAATGGATTTCCACTTAGATTCTAAGCCTAAAACAAATGACAACTAAACAATCATTTACTTTGCTCTGCAGGTATGTTTGGAATTGAATGGTGATATAAAAAAATCAGATCTAGGAAGAAGACAAGGAAGATCTGCACATTGGGGCTGACTTATGCCTGTACATAAGAAGAAAGATGAGCCAATGATAGGGAAAGGGAATGAAGCTATTAGTGAATTGTCAAGGGAAAAGAAATACAGGATAATAGGTCATGGGAATGGGGACTAAAAGGTAATAGTTAAGACTAAGAAGAAATTGAAGCATTTCCTTCTAAAGATTTTTGGTGAAACCACTGGATAGAAAAGTTCACAATACATCAGAAGTGAAAACTCTTACTACATTGTGGGTTGCATAAGAAAGCAGCAGATAACCTTGACTGCCAGTTCCAAATATATATAATCAGGAGTCAATTCAATGCAACTCCCAATAGCCATGCTGACAACTTGGTGACAAACATGTTTGGCAGGTGACATACCATTTTCAACAGCCAAGGTCACTAGTTGTGAGCCAAGCCTTGGATCAGTTCATCTCTCTTTCCCTGTTCTTTCCCCAACACAAGCCCCATGCTCAGCAGCTTTGATTTGTGCAGGTGGTTTTATTTCCTTCTGCTTCTGGGCTACTCTCGCATCTACACATTCAATCTATTGCACCCCAAGACCATGGCTGGGTCAGGTTATGATGCTGGGGGTGCAGGCTGGAAGACTTTTAACTCCTGTGGAGTTGTGCAAACGCTCTAGAAAAATGATGTTTAAACTTTTTGACGACTGTCAGACAGACTCAGAAGAACACCAAATAGTAAAACTTTTTCAAACATACAGCGTTTGTCTGAATAATACATTTTTCCTTCATTGAAGCAACTGGCAATGGTAATGCAGAAGTAGTGGTTAATGTGCATTATATACAACCACCTGTCTAAGCAGGAAGTAACTCCAGCAGTCAGGTCTGAGCTGTTCATGAGCAACTTCAACTGCCCACCAAATAATAATCTCCCTGCTCACAATGGGTGAGTAGAACTTGACCAGAACCAACAGGTGCTGAAGCATTTTTATTACCAATCCACGAAACTAGTATTTGTTGCTGTTTAAATCTTCTTTGGTTGGACTCTTAGGAGCAGTTCTACAGGCTTAATGGTCCTTAACACTAGCAGAACAGAATACTAACAGAAGACCATAGGCGATTTTTGCCAATTTCACCCGTCCACTACAGTCCCTCCTTCTGGCCTTCATGCTTTTTGTGATAATCACCTGGCCCCTAAGAACAGACATTCAAAGGGCTTGAAGGGCTGCAGAGAGAAGGGGAAGGCAGGAAAGTCTCATTCCACAAGCTTCATTCCATTCGCAATACTTTAGATGCAACCCCTTGATGTTTCCATAAAATGCTGATGAAGGACTCAAAGGAGCATATTTCCTTTTTTCTCTCTGCATCATTCCAGTTAATAACGTGCGTTTTAAGCATCATGCAAAGTGAAACAAATTTATATAATCAGCATTGTACTCAAACTGCACACATCTGAGAAAAGCAAGATATAATGGGTACAAATGTAAAACTACTTAAGATGGCACTGCAAGAGTGGCCACTAATTAAGACACATTTGTACTCATGTAGCTATCTGTAGTTCATGTGCTGTGGCCTGTGGGGAACGTCATGGAACTTCATAAATAATTATTATTTCAGTGGTGGGGGAATTGTACAGATACCAGGATTTAAAACATATGCATATATAAAGTTTGCCAAACTTGAAGGAAGGTAAATGTAGTACAATATCAATAGCCATTTTCTCATCAGTTTGAATAGCTTTTCTTTCAGTCTGAACCACAGTCTGTTTAAGGTGAAGACTTAAACTGCTTTTCATTTCAAGTGTTTCTTGTCAAGACAGAGGCTTAATCTTGCATTGTGGGTGTGTAGGCTAGTAATAGCTGGTTGCAATCTGTTGCTAATTTTCACAGATGAAACTTAATTATACTCAGTAGGTATAGAAAGTTTTTTTTAAGCACTTCATATAAATTACATGAGTAATGAACCAGAGATTGTTTTCCACCACACAAAACCAGAACTCTCAATTGATTAAAATTCATCATGCTCTCTTAAAATTAGGCCAACATCAAGAGCATATTTCGGCTCTCCCTGAACTAACTTGCAGGTTTCTTATACTGCATATCTATGAAATTTAGCTTCTTCATTACATTCATCAGAAAGCTTAATACTGAGATTTCAAACATTCGCTGTGCTGGAGTCAATTGATGTATGACATCAGACAGCTCAGGGCTTAGCGTGCCCGAAGAGTAATCCTTGTCATCTCCATCAGCAAAGGGTCCTATGTCTGCAAATATTCCATACATATTTAGTCTATCTAGGATAAATATCTAGGATAGCAGCCTGCGGCTAAAATGTGACTGTATTTAACAATCTGATCCTATACATATTTCCTCGGAAGTAAATCCCACTGAAATAAGTGGAATAGTCCCAAGTTACGGTTCATAGGACTGCAGCCTTCAGAAGCAAATAGTATGCCCACTTAAGTTGGGTACAAGTTCCTTTGAGTTCAGTGGGGGTTACTTCTGAGTAAATACGCACAGGATCAAGATGATAGTCTCATTAATTTTAATGGGATTTAAGGATGATCATTGTTGTAGTCTGCCATACTTCTACATATGCTTAAGTTCCAGAGAACAGGAAGCACTTGTGATTAGGCCCTGGGTTGGAGCCAATATTTTTGTGGCTTTCAATTGTGCTTGTGCATGGTGTCATGCTCATCACCCTGGCCTAGCCATTGACCTGTATACATTTGAGTTTTTTTCAACCTCATCCTTTTTTTATAACATGCTTTCCCCTCATCACTTGGAAGATTTTTAAGAAAAATAAACTGCAACTTAAAAGTTGTTAAAAGAGTATTTAAAGTCTTCCTGTAATGGAAATACACCCTTACCGTTTTGAAACAGCTATCAGTGGTGGTGGTGATTTCACAGTTTACTTTTAAGAATGAATGGCATTTATTTGTATGTAACTCCAAATGGAAACCACTGGGAGAGATGTGCCCTGTCATGGGGGTGCTCTGTCTTGAAGCTGCATGTGCTACCTGACACATTTTAAAATGACTTTGTGGCTGGTGGTGCAAAGGTGACAAAGCAAATGGGAAGCTCTTCCCGTGATTTCTTGCTCTGCGTACCTGAAAAGTCATTTTGCTCTGATGCGTTCCCCAATGCTAATCACTTGTTACCTTGTTTTCCTTTCTCTATAGGGATGGATTGGCCCAGTCTTCCTTGGATTCATGTGCTAACTACACATTTCTCAATTCTGCAATAGATTTTCCTAGGCTGCCTGAATATACCTTACTGTAAGAAGCATGAAGGTCACTACTTGGATCACTCGTATTTCTTCCTCATCTACAGAATAATCTGCTAGCAAATAAGACCAACACTAGTCTATATTGAAAAATTCTAATTCTATCTTTGTCCTATTCATGCAGCATTGTTTGTTCACTCTGCTTCCTCCATCTCTTTAGCTTTAACAATCTAACTATAACTGAAAATTTGTGAAATCTTCCAGCATGCCCCTTCTCTCTCTTTTCTAAAGGCCTGTCTTGCTTCTATTTTCTCATACAAACTGATATAGTGACTCTTCTAATATCCACATGAAGTATAAGTGATCACTTTACAGGAGTTCAAAAAGCAAAAAAAACTGACAGGAAATCAGAAACTTGGAGAGGAAGTATCATATTTGGTACTATCAGTACAATTCCAAGGCTACTCTCTAAACTTCTGAGGGTTGCATCTAATTCCCCAAGTGGTGTGACATGGAGATACAACCAGTGTAATCCTGAAATATCACAGAGTAGCCCTTGCCAATGCTGTGCCAGAAATGAGTAGAGCTGGGAGGCGGGAGGCTTGTGACATGGAAGCTTTATAGGTGATTTTAGACCAGTCACATGCTGTCAGCATCACTGCCTTATAAGGTTGCTATAAAGATAAAATGGAGGGGGACATATGATACTGATTTGGGTCTCCATTCAGGAGAAAAGCAGTGTACAAGTATCTAAACAAAATAAATCAGCAGAGGGATGACCGCAAGGGAAGGTGCAAAGCAAAATTATTGGAGTCTGAGGCAGCCAACTGATTTGTGTGGCCCATTCAGTAACTGACAGTGCAAATCTCAGCTAGCCTAAGACTCCTTTTGATAGGATTTGGCTCCTTCTCTCCTGCTTCCCACAGGTTTTTTTCCACAGGGAGCTGCTCGTGAGTAGAGATGAGCACGAACCGGAAAAAAACAAACCATGCGGTTCGCGGTTCATCAAATTTCACGAACCTGCCCCTGGTTTGCAAACCTGTTCGTTTGGTTCGTGAAAACGTCACATCCGGGTCAGCAAATCATCACTTCCGGGTCAGCAGAAGGTCACTTCTGGGCCAGAGAAGTTCACTTCTAGGTCAGCAGAAGGTCTGCAGGAAGTCCATCCCTTGTTGCCTAGGAAACTGATTGATTGGCACCAGGCTGTCTGCAGTGACGAACCAAAAAATGAACCAAATGAACCAGCCTAAAAGTTCGTGATGGTTCCTCAGAAATGGGATCTGATGAACTGTGGTTCACGAACCACGAACCGGCCTGGTTCATACTTCATTTGGGTTCATATTTCAGTTCATGCCCATCTCTACTTGTGAGAAGACAGGAATACTTTCTGTGATGGTTCTGCTGTACATTTTTATTGCTGACGTGTGTCACCTTGCCTTGCCTTGCTTTGCCAAAGACTGCTTCTCAGGGCATTCTCTCTCCTCCAACACCATGAGCCTGAACATTTGCCTGTGAGAGGTCCTCGGTTTTCCGTGGGAGTTTCCTCTGCCATGACAGTGGAGGCGTCTGTGGTATGGTTGAGTGACCATGCTTCCTTCCTTTTATCAAAAGCGTATGTGTTCACAAGAGGGGGCTCAAGCCCCCCGCTACTGAGCTCCCAGCAGTGTGGTAGGCCTCGGGCTTCTATAGAGCACATCACAATCCTACAGAGGCTGGATCCCCAGTCCCCTTAACTGCCCTCCTACAGTGCTCTGTAGCAGTCTTGATCCCAAAAGTCACGTGAGCTCCAGGCTTCAGAAATCTTTCATAGAGCCACACAGTTCCTAAATCTTTTAAGGATTGTTTTATATAGGCACCTTCATGATGGGGAATATTATAGCCTGGCCCTTTTTAAAATGTACCCCCTAGATCAATACTGTTCACTACTGTTTTTATAGTTTTCAATCTAATGTTAATAGCATGAACACAGTTACACAAATGCAAGGCAGAAAACTCATCTTGCATTGCCATCCTGTGGTAAAGGATAGAAAATACAGTTTCTAGAAGAGTCGAGAAAATTTAGACAGCCAAGGGTACATCCTGATTTTAACTGCCAAGCACCTCTGTGCCTCCTATGTCTGCAGGACATTTTAGAAGTCAAGAAACCTCAAGATCATGGCCTAAAAAAAACATTTTTCTTCTGTCTCCTACCCTTTTTAACACCCAGCCTGATGAAGAGTTCTGTAAAATTCAGAAGCTCACAATCATGTTCTCTGTCATTTGGGTTGGTCTTCATGAGAGGCATTATACATGTTTTGGCTCTGAATTGTTCTTTGACCCAACAAGGTTACCTGAAACCTCCAACACCAGTGTATTGTAGTGACTAGAATGTCAGACTAGTTGCTGGGAGACCCCGGTTTGAATCCTATTTTGCCATGGAAGCTTGCTGGGTGACCTTGTGCTATGGTTGCCAGCTCCAGGTTAGGAAATTCCTGGAGCTTTGCAGGTGGTGCCTAGAGAGTGCAAGGTTTGGGGAAGGGAGGGAGTTCAGCAAGGTACAATGCCATAGAATCCATCCTCCAAAGCAGCCATTTTTTCCAAAGGAACTAATCTCTGTAGTCTGGAAATAAATTGTAGTTAAGGTTGATTTCCAGGCGCTGCCTGAAGATTGGCAACCCTACCTTGGGCCAGTCACACACACAGCCTAACTTTCTCAGAGGATTCTTGTGAGGATTAAATAGAAGAGAGGAAAATAATATAAGCTACTTTTAGTCCCCATTGAGGACTAAATGAAGGAGCAGGGTGTAAATGAAATAAATAAATGAACGAATAAATGAAATAAATAAAGAAATATGGAGTGACTAATTTTTATAGTCTACTTTATCAGGTGCATGAAATGTACTAGGCTAATGACAATATTTATTTGTTTATATATACACATACATTTATATTCCGCCTTTCTCACTGAGACTCAAGGGTGATTACACAGTATGAGACAACAGGATCAGCAGTTATGAAATTCCATAACGCAAGGTAATAGAATATGGGACTGCAGAAATTTCAAAAACATTCATAAATCCAGTACAGAGATTGAGATACAATGAGAAGATATGTCAAGCGAACAATGCCTAAAGACAGTGGAAATGGAAAGAACGTTATGATAGCACAATGTAAAGTATTATAATTATTAAAAAAAACTATTGGTTGGATCCAAAGGTTTCATTCCACGAAGAATGTAGCCTTCTGCTAACTCAAGGAGATTTTCACCAGTGGAAGTTTCCACTGATAGCAGAACCGAACCTCAGATTCAACCCCATTTTATTTACTTTCTGGCAATGAGAGCACATGAACCTTGGGATGGATTTAAGCTGCAGGGTGTTCTGCCAGGAGCAACTAACCACGGCAGTCGATGTCCATGAAATAACTTGCTGCAGCCAGCTTTTGTTTGACCGGTAAGTTACTATGTGTAGTAATGTGGTCATTTGTAACTACTTGCCAAACTGTAGGGATAATTTTCTACTGTTCTGCTACCCTAGATTTCTGAATGAGGCACAGATGTAGGGGAACATTCTCCTTGATACATGGCTTGAAGTTACAGATGACCAGCTTATGGCATGCTGTGGTCAGTCATCCTTTGGTAAACAGACCTTTGTATTCATACAGCGTTAACTTGATACCTTCTCATGGCTTTTGTTCTTCAGTTGTGTGCCTTATGTGCACACATTGGTACACATACTTCTGTTAAATCTAATTTATGAGGCACCATCAAAGTGCATTTTTTAACTGAGCAAAACTTATATGTTTTCTATTAGGAGGAAAGTTTGCAATATATGAATGAGTCATTTCTTAGAGAACAGAGACTCATTGAAATTTCTGCTTCATACTACATATGCTTGCATTGTCTGACTGGCAACCCCTCTTCTCCTCCCCTCCCCTTCCAAGTTCTCATGCTTGATAATGTTAAAGCAAACTGCAACTCCAATTGGCACTGATCCTTCCCTGATCCTTAACAGAGAGAATGAATTAAAACATTTATATACTACTTTTCTGTTGTACACTTAAAGTGGTTTCCTTCCAGCTTGTCTCCCACAACATTCAGGAGCAACCAGTAAAATAATTGGTCATATATCTGGGAGACAAAAAAAAGTCCCACAACAGAATAGCACCCTGTGTTAACAATCCAGAGTGAACCCATAGTGTTTATTTGTTTAATTCATTTATATCCTGACCTTCTCCCCGATGGGTGCCCAAAGTATCTTACACTGATCTCTTCTCCTCCATTTTATCCTCACAACAACCCTGTGAGGTAGGCTAGGCCAAAAGTGTTTGACTGGCCCAAGTTCATCCAGCAAGCTTTTATTACTGAGTGGAGATTCAAATCTGGATCACCCAGATTTTAGTCTGTCATGCTAACCACTACACCACATTCATGTGGAAGGCCGCAAAGTGGGAACAAAGGCAGTGGCCATCTAGAAGCTGGAGTGCATGCAGAGAGACCTTCTGTTCTGGAAAAGGCAATTTGCAACTCTGATTATGGGATGGATGATGGTATTTGTGGATAGTCTTTTCAGATTCCCCCCCCCCCATGTGTAGGTTGTAAGGTGTAATTGCCCAGATGATAAGATAAGGTCACTTAGAGGAAGGATTGCTCCACAACATTCTTCTGAACTACAGCAAGAAGAGAAAAATCTGGGTTACATTCTAAAAAGAAATTGTTATGGCTTTGATAATGGCACCTAGCTGCTGTGTTAATGAGCTTTTGTGGGTGATCATTTAATCAGAAAACACCCTCCTGCCACACATCCAATCCCCTAATATTAGTGTTTCTGTCACATCAATGCAGAATGAGAACACTGCCTTTCCTCCCTCTTGATGAGCTATAATTTTTAACATCATGTCTAATCATGTCTGGTGCTGGCATTTGTCCGTGCTCATCTCATTGAACAGAATGTGCATCTATATCATTCGTCTTGAAAAATGAAACTCTTGTTTATCCTTTCCTCAGTTGCTAATGAACATCCTGTCATCAGCCTCGTTTCCTCTTGGGCTAAGAACAGATGTGTTTTCTATATAGTCCTCTGTTCTCTCTTTCAGCACAATGGCCTTGATCAGAGCTGTTCTGGCTTTCTTCACATCTTTTTTAGAACTGTAACTTCTCTCTGATTAAAGGCCTGTTCCTTGTTCCAGACCACAGACCCTTTTCTTTTCATCCCCATAATTTCTTTTTTTCAAAACTTTCCAAACATTGTTTCTCAAAACCCTTCTCCACACAACCCTCCCTACTGTTTCTGGTATCTCAAGCAAATCTCTAACTTCATCTTTTGGTACTGCTTTTAATCTTATCCACCTTTTGGCAAAACATATTCTATCATTTTGCATTACAATAGAGCCTACCTTATTATGTCAAATTCAATTAGCCAAAGAGGCTGATTTTGAATTCACTGTGTGCCCTGTTTCTCTGTCCTCCACACCATGTAGCCAAATATATTTGATGTGCAAATATGTGCCTAAACTTATTTTATGCTCTGCACATTATTCTGAGAAAAAACAGCTGTACTCTATATGGTTTCACAATGTTCTACTCAAGCCTTTTAATTATTTGCTCATTCATGTTTAAATTTACAGTCAACCTTACATGAAAGAATCAGAACTTTCTGTTTCCATTCACTGTCTTGTTCCTTAGGATAACTAAAGGCTATGAAGGATATCGTATGACTATTTTCCACAGTGGCCCCTGGCACCAATGCCTGTTCTACATACAAACTTGAAGCAATTCCAGTAATGCTGCCATCTTGTGGGGAGAGAAAACATACACACTACTGTTGGTACAGTGTTGTCATACAGTTGAAATGAGTGTATATTTGGGGGGATTTTAAATCCCTTCTCATCTTATTCCATTAATTATAACCTTTTAGAGTGCAATCCCAAACAGAGTTACATCCATTTAGAAGGCTGTAACTCAGTTTAGGACTGCAGTGTTAAATGAAGAGGTTAGTGATTAGGACAAGTCAAATAAGATCTCTGTATCAGTATAGTGTCAGACCCTGCGCTAAACTGGATGAGTGGCGTAACTGCTTGGAGCAACAGTCTGAGCCCCTAGTACCTTTGGATGTATATATTTGGTTGTTGTGGATTTTCCGGGCTGTATCGCCATCGTCTCGGCATTGTAGTTCCTGACGTTTCGCCAGCAGCTGTGACTGGCATCTTCAGAGGTGTAGGACTGAAAGACAGAGATCTCTCAGTGTCAAACACTACTTGGTAGTGTCAGTAGCAAGGTCTGACACTGAGAGATCTCTGTCTTTTGGTCCTACACCTCTGAAGATGCCAGTCACAGCTGCTGGCGAAATGTCAGGAACTACAATGCCAAGACCACAGTGATACAGCCCGGAAAATCCACAACAACCATTGTTCTCCGGTTGTGAAAGCCTTCGACAAGATATATATATTTGCTTACAAATACTTTGGAGAGATAAAATTATATATATAATTGTGAACCTGGCTATCATACAGATTGATAGATGTAAAGAATGGGGTCATGAATATACATAAGACAATTTTCTACAGACCTGGGAGAACCTCGGAGGTTTGTAGAAAAATCTGAAAAATGTATATGTTAACATCCAGTGATCGCATGATCTCAGTCATCATTCTTAGGAAGAGTAAAACAGCTTGCTGCCTGTTACCTGAGCCAGAGGCCCTTGCCATGCACACACTGTCTGTCACAACATGATTGCCTCTTGGAGCACTTCACACAGGAATGTGGGGAAGGTCTGAACCACTAGAGATATTGCCCAAGAAGACATGGTACGAAACAGGAATTGGAGAATCGTGCCTGCACCATCCCGTTGGCAATTCTGCCTCTTGGCATTATATTCACCTAGTGGAGACCAGCGAGTCAGAATTCCATCCCCCTTACTTCCTGGTGCTCTCTGTGATTACAAAACATTTCAGAACTTTTGAAATTCATTGGACAGACAAACATGAATTGATTTTGCATAGCAATATTTACTGATATATTTATTGATATATTTATTGTATTTATTGAATGTATTGTATTGCACTTTTGCACTTTAACACATTCTAAATATATCAATTGAATAGTTTTTGACTGCACTTTATATCCCTGCTGTTCTTTAGTCTACCTTGTTTAACAGGGATATCCCCTAGTGTTTTTCCTATGCACACACCACAGCATGAGCCACTGGGCTGAGGCGGTGGCATTGGGATGGAGGTAAAGGAACTGTCACCACTGCTTCCCCACTGCTGGAATTACAATAAAACACCAAGTAGCAACCCTCTTCCTCAAAATTGCTTGCAGCCTGAATGTGTTATGTGCAGTCAAGTCACTTCCAACTTATAGCGACCCTATGAACAAAACACATCTAGAACGTCCTATCACGAACAGCCTTGCTCAGATCTTACAAACTGGAGGATGTGGCTTCCTTTGTTGAGTCAAGGCATCTCATTTCAGGTCTTCTGCTTTTCCTACTGCCTTCAACTTGTCCTAGCAATGCTGACTTTTCCAGTGAGTGTTGTCTTCTCACGACATGACTGAAGTATGGCAGCTTCAGTTTTGTCATGTCAGTTTCTAGGGAGAATTTAGGTTTCATTTGATCTAGAACCTACTTATCTGTCTTTTTGACCATCTATGGTATCCATAAAACTCTCTTCCAGCACCACATTTCAAATGAATCAACTTTCTTCCTGTCAGCTTTCTTCACTGTCCAACTTTCACATCCATACATAGTAAGGGGGAACACCATAGTATGGATTATCTTATTCTTGGTCCCCAGAGACACATCCTTATCCTTAAGGATCTTTTCCAGTTTCTTCATGGCTGCTTTTCCAAGTCTCAATTTCCTTCTGATTTTTTGGGTGCAGTCTCCCTTTTGGTTGATGATTGAGCCAAGGAACAGAAAATCTTGAACAATTTCAATTATTTCATTGTCAAGCTGTGCAATTCCTCAGTAGACATTACTTTTGTCTTCTTGATATTCAGTTGTAATCCTGCTTTGGCACTTTCTCCTTTAATCTTCATTGGTATTCTTTTCAAGTCTTCACTATTTTCTGTAAGTAATGTGATATCATCAAACTGTTAATGTTCCTTCCACCAATTTTCATTCCAGCTTCTTCAAAATCGAATCCAGCTTTCTTTATTATATGTTCTGCATACAGGTTGAACAGATAGGGAGATAATATAAATCCTTGTCTGACACGTTTGCCAGTTGAAAATTATTCTGTTTCTCCATATTCTGTTCTAACAGTAGCCTTGTATCCAGAGTATAGGTTGCACATCAAAATAATCAGATGTTGTGGCACACTTATTTCTTTTACCACTATCCATAGCTTTTCATGATCCGCATAGTCAAAAGCTTTGCTGTAATCTATAAAACAGAGGCTGATTTTCTTCTGAAATTCACTGGTATGCTACATTGGTGGTGGAGAATGCCTTCAAGTCATAGCTGACTTATGGCAACCCCTAGTGGGATTTTCAAGGCAAGAGACTAACAGAGGTGGTTTGTCATTGCCTGCCTCTGCAACCCTGGTCTTTGTTGGAGATCTCCCATCCACTTACTAACTGAGGTCTACCCTGCTTAGTTTCTGAGACCTGACCAGATCAGGCTTGTCTAGGCTATCCATGTCAGAACAGTACACTACACCATATATTTGCAATGTGATCTCTTGTGCCTCTTCCTTTTCTGAATACAGCTTGAACCTCTGGCATTTCTCGTTCCATATATGGTAAGAGTCTTTGTTGTAGAATTTTAAGCATCACTTTGCTTGCTTGGGAAATTAATGTGATGGCCTAACAGTTGCTGCACTCTTTGGCATACCCTTTTTTCAGAACTGGAATGTAGATTGAGTGTTTCCAGTTTTTGGGCCATTGTTTTATTTTCCCTATTTGTTGACATATTCTTGTTAAGACTTTGATGGACTCAGTTTCTGTAGCTTGAAAGAGCTCTGTTGGTATACCATCCACTCCTGATTCATCTGCAGCCTAGACCCCATTAAAAGACCTGGCAAATAAAATGGCCTTGCACCACCTCCTAAAAGCATCTAAGATTTGTGGTACCAAATGCTAAAATTAATTATGGATTATGAAAAGCATTTTCTTTTGTCTGTCCTGAGTCTGCTGCTCTCCATCACTTCCAATTGGTAATTCTCTTCTAATATTATGGCAATCAAGAACAAGTTCTCTATTGAATTTCTCCACAACATAAATAGTTTTATAAATCTATCATGTTCCACAGTCATCTTTTCTCTAAACTGCTCCGAACCCCAAAATGCTTTTGCCCTTTTTCACAAAGAAAGAGCACCAATCCCTTCATCTTTTTGGCTGCCGCATTCTACACTTTTTCCAGCTTTGCTGAACATTTTTGTGTTCTCCATTTTTCATAGTAAATAGCTGTGTTCCCTGGGTTTATTAGGAGATTTTTTCCTAGGGTTTTATAACCTATTTAAACTTCCAGATCTGATCTCTAACCACACTATGATACCACTTCAAGCAGTGGTCAATAAGATGGGCTAGAACAAGCCATCCACACTTGACAGTTTGTGGATATTGTTCTTACCTTACTATATGATATTCATGAGTTTTAATATTTACTAGTCTCATATCCTTAAAAACATTTAACGGGAAGATTTCCCAAAACTATAATGAGCACATATGCCTTCATTCATAACATACAGTTAAATATGTGGGTGTGACAAGAAGGCTAGAGAAAATACATTTCTTGATGCAAGCCATCTGCTGTTACCAAACACTGTCAAATATTCTGTTCCATTACAATGGCACATGTCAAACCATGTTGGACTAAATAACTCTAGCTTGATCATGAACAATATTTATTAGTATTGATGTATTACAGTATTACTATGTATTACAATATTTATAAATCATCTCTCACGGAAGAGACTCGAGTTGATATACAAAGCAAAATATAGCATACAGTAAAATATATAAAACCTATCAACATTACAAACAATAAACAATAATGACACCTCAATCAAGACATAAACAATCAGGGGCCATCAAAAGTTAGCTTAAACAGAACCAAAAAACAGACTGCAAGAGGGCAGGCTGTACCTCCAAGAGAAGGCTGTTCCAGAACAGAAAATACACTAGAATAGGTTGATGTCGTATGTACCTCCCTAAATGAAGAGACTGATAGGAGAAATTGAGAGAGGAATTTAAGTTGCACAGAGGTAAATACTGAGAGAGGCACTCCTTCATATGTGTGGGTCCCAGGTCATGACAAGGAAACCTCATCTAGGAATGTCAATGCAGTCCCTCTGGGAAAATATCACTTTTACTGATTAAAATCAACTTAATCTTGAATAGGGTTAGTTTCAGCTTGTTCCTTCAAGAGCTTCTTGGCCACAGCATCAAACCACTGGCCAACGACAGAGACAGCTGCATCTTTTGGCTTAGTCAAAGAAATATAGTCATGAGCGTCACCAATATATTAAAGACAATCAGTTCCAACGTTCTGAAAATCTTCCTGAGCAGACATATGTAAATATTAAGTAGGATGGGGGAAGAGAACAGAATCTTGGGGTACCCCAGCTGTCAACTTCTCTGGGTCTGACTTTTTTTTAACCATAACTTTGTATTTATAATTACATAAGAAAGAACAAAACCACACCTACACACCCCTTTCACATGGTTAATATGATAAAAGGGCAAAATCTATCCAGTCATGTTTCATATCAGAAATTTTCCTGAAATTAAGAAATTGAGTCCTGGGAGAGAGCCTCCAGGACTGGAGAAAATTGATGCTACCTTTTCTCTAGCAACCATCCTCAGCATTATTAAATATTTCACTTGGGCATCCTTTATGGCACTAATTACAAAGAGGCATAAGTGCAACAAAGGATCTAATTGCAAACAGCTTTGGCTTTCATGAGCTTATTTGCTGCTGAGCTAGTAATTTAGCAGGAGTTGGTTTTATTGGGGCTTGAGAAGAAAGTTTACATTGTTAAATTTCATGTATTGTTTGTGGTTTTTCTCTAATTTTATTCCTTTTATTTATACCTTTCATCTAAGTGTCTCTCCCTATATATGTAAAGCCTTTGTCGATCAATTCTGTTCCCCAAAAGCACAGCCTTGATACCATGGCTGTATTATTATGTGTTCCCAGATGCAACTATACTGGGATGAGATATAACTAGTGCTGCTGCAAGCAATAAAAGCACAGATCACCATCTAGGGAGCTATGTATGGTCAGTCTGAATAATGTGAAGATGGAATTAACAGCCTATGGCAAACTCTTATTCAGTTTATTTAGCAACATCTATGTCATAGATAAGAGAGGGGAGGGGGCATGGGGTATAGCCCGATCTTATCAGATCTTGGAAGCTAAGCAGGGTCAGTACTTGCATGGGAGACCACCAATGAAGACTCTGCAGAGGAATGCAATGGCCACCTACCTCTGTTTCTCACTTACCTTGCAAGACCCTATCTGGGGGCAGCAGAAGTTGGTTGCAACTTGACAGCACAGATAACAAGAGATATTGGATCCCCTTCCTGGAACAGTCAGTCCATACAATTGAATTTAAACATAATTTTAAGTATGTGTCTTTTGGGTATAGTTTGAAGGCCTAGACAAAGATTTTATACTTGGGAATGTTCATACAACCCATTCTGATTTTAAAAAAACAACAACTACAATTTGAACAAGTTGGGGAACAGAAATTACTCCTCAGTACGTGAGTAGGGGTATAGAGATGAAACTCTACAATTTTTGTTTCCATGCTGCTAATAATTTAAGATGTGTGAGATGGTTCCGTGTATTGTAATTGCTGTTTCTATTAATGATTGTTTTACTGATGATTTAATATGTTAGCTGCTTTGGACAAATATTCCCATTGGGGAAAGTGACCTATAAACTGGAACACACACACACGAAGCTGCCTAATACTTCAGACCATGGGTTCATCTAGGTCAGTATTGCCTACTCAGACTGGCAGAGGCTCTCCAAAACCTCAGGCTGAGGTCCTTCCCATCCCCTGTTACCTGATCCTTTTCTGAGGAGACGACAAGGATTGAATATGGAACCTTCTACATACCAAGCAGATGCTTTTCTACTGAGCCACAGCCCCTCCCCAAATGATACTAATTAAAAAAATTATAATAATTATCTCAGGCAGGGCTTTTTTTCAGCTGGAACGCAGTGGAATGGAGTTCTGGAACCTCTTGAAAATGGCCACATGGCTGGTGGCCCTGCCCCCTGATCTCCAGACAGAGGGGAGTTGAGATTGCCCTCTGCGCCGCTTGGCGGCGCAGAGGGCAATCTGAACTCCCCTCTGTCTGGAGATCAGGGGACGGGCCACCAGCCATGTGGCCATTTTCTTCTAGGGCAACCCACTGAGTTCCACCACCTCTTTTCCCAGAAAAAAACCCCTGATCTCAGGTAAGTATATAATGAGTGCAAATGGAATGGGTTTGTGTTTGGATGATCATTGTCCTTCCCCTTGTTCACTTTCCTTGTCTAATTTAGAAGGAAAGTATTTGGGATATGTTCATATTAGACCATTAGGGAGCTTCAAGAAGAGCTCCATTAGTTGCCACTTGGCCTAGACAGCATTCTAACATTACAGTGAAAAAATTCTAATCATAATAAAAAATCCAGGCAATAGGTTTAATCAGCTTGAAATCTGGCACAGAGAATTACATGTGTATTAATAAAGCTGTGTATTAATAAAGTTAAGCTAGTCAACGTTCCCAGTATTATTCATTGTTTGTGGTTATGTGCATATGTGTAGACATTGAATTTTATTCCTCTCTCCTTCCTGTTGCACAATTGCTCTGTTGTGCATTAATATGATTTTGCAATAGCGTTTTCTTCAACAGATACATATTTTCAGCTGTGATTTTTTAAAAATTCAGTTTGGATGAAATATTCAGGGATTGTACAATTCACCTAGTTATGTCTGCCAAATGTCAGGCAGAGAAGAGTCCTAGTTTTAGAGGCAACTAAAACAAAGGCTCAAAAAATTTAAAATGTTTGACTTCTGTTACTGTACTATCAAATGTAGTGGATGCAACAATTCAGCAAGCAATTGGAGAAGTGAAACAGAACTGAAGTTTTGCTTGGACATTCTCTTTAGTTATTGCTGAGATGGGGAAGTACTGAATCCATCAGGCAGAAATTCATGAGGAGTGTATGCAAAACTTTTGAGAAAATTGCATGTATTGAATTTTTGCCTGGACACATCCCCCAATATCAATGTCTACGCAAAAAACCAAGACTAACAGCCCAATCCGGGGTGGGGGGAGCAGGGGTGCAGAAAGAGCACAGGGCGTGGACCAAGGGTTATGCCATTGTATCCTGAACTTACATGAGTGTTATCCCCCCCAACAATGGTGCCCGGTTCTGACGTCGCTCCACCAGAGCCCCCTGCTGGCGCCCAGCCACCACAGATGGGTGTAAGTATAAGTGCAGCATAAGTCCCCGTGCCAGTGCCCAGGGGGGTGGTCCAGAGGGTGGGGTCCAGTTAGTCAGCTCCCTAAGCCATTCTGGGCCTGGGAACACCCCCCACAGCACCAGAAAGTTATGCCACAAAAAACAGTGACATAGCCCATAGTCACCCATAGATGCCGACTACTGTGGGGACCAATCCACTGGCACCCCTGCCCTAACAGCCAATCAGTCCCCCTCACACCCTATATAACCTCTGGCTGAGGTGCCCATGGCACCAGGTACATAGGGATGCAGTGAGAGGCCCTGCCCAAGAACCCCTGCCCAAGAGCCAGTGCCCAGGGGGGCGGTCCAGGGGGTGGGGTGCGATTTTGTTGGCTCCCTAAGCCATTCCAGGCCTGGGAACACCCCCTGCAGCGGCAGAAAGTTATGGAAAAACAGTGGCATAGCCCGTAGTCGCCCAATTTATGTGAGAAACTCGCTTGCCCCCCCCCCCAAGCAGCCTGGAAAAGCACAAGATGCCGACTACTGTTGGGACCAATCCACTGGCGCCCCCACCCTGACAGCCAATCGGTCCCCCACACACCCTACATAACCTCCAGCTGGGGTGGCCATGGCACCAGGTACATAGAGGTGTGGCCAGAGGCCCTGCCCAAGAGCCTCCTGCCATGGGGATTTAGCTCACAAGGCAGGAGAGGGTGCACATGGAGGCAGGGCCAGTGGGGAGGATGTGTGGCTTCTGCCTGTGTGCCAGTGCAGCCCATGCCTGCCACGGATGCTGTTGCCCAGGGAGCCACGCTCAACTCAGTCATTCGGGGGGGGGGGGCTTCCAGCAGCCCACTTGGGGCTCCATTCAGACTCCCTCAGCCGGGTTCCCCCTCTGACAGAGGACAGAGTGCGGCTGTCGGTCTAGGTGACTGGGTGCTTGCTCTCATAACTCCCCCACGATGGTGGGCACACAATTTTTTTACTGTCTCCCTCACAGGATCAGAGCTCCAAGCAGCCACACAGCAGTGGAACATCTTGATGGAAACAGGAGCACTTTCTTGTCAGAGGGGCATCCAGCACCTGTTTGCTGACAGGGTCTGTGATGATGGAGGCGCCACCACCCCTGGTGAGGGACTCCCAGGACATAGTAGACTGGGCTGCGGCTTGCGCAGTGCCCTGCCCCTTGCTATGCATGTGTCTGTTTCCCTTCCAGGCAGGTGGCGATCTATCAGGGAGGCCGAGGAGATCCGTCCCAGTTATCATACAATACCAGCTCATGGAGTCGTTCCCCGGGTAGCCCATGACTCGACCCCACACTGGAGAAGGCAGCATGAGGGATGGCTCTTCTGGCTCCAACTTCCATGCCACCAGGCACAACTCCCAACCCAGATGGGGCAGTGAGGCACACTCTTCCCTTTTGGCTGATCAATAAAGTCTGTGTCGAACAATGACTCCCTCCCTGTCTGTTTGCTTGCTGGTGCATGACAGAAGCACCTGCTCCCGCTTCCCCGTCGGTCTGCCCTTTCACACATTCCAGCAAATGGTCTCTGGCCCTGGGATGGTATGGACAGAGTGGTCCCAAGAGGCTGCCTTTGTGTGGCTCTGCTGTCAAGAGGAGCAGATGTCAAGTGGCACCTTGGAGGCTCAATCCTGTCCAGCTTCCCTCCCCTCTTTCCCCCTCGACTTAACTGCAGGCAGTGGGATGAGACTTGGGTGTCTTGTTTGTATGTATATGTGCCACAGAGGACACTCATTCTCTGGTGTCGAGGGGCCGTCATCCTGGTGATGCAGCATGGCTCTTGAGGTCCACCACACGTTCTCCTCCTCCTCACATCTGTTTAATGCAGTGATACGTTTCAAAGGAGCTGGTCGATGGGCAATTGTTGCTCCCATCACATCCAATGAGCCTTCCAGCCTCTCCCATGGGTTCTAATAGGCATTCCTGTAATTTGTCTCAGAACCTGCCCCTCAGCCACCTCTAAAGAGCTGCCCCTTCAAGACTTGGGGGCCTGCTCCTGAGTGCTGAGGACTTGGGTGTGAACCTTGCTGGGTCCTACAGCCTTTCTGGTCTTACTGTTCAAGAGGGGGGTCATGTTTCTTGGGGCAGTGGCAGCAGGGAAGAGGTTTGCAAACTAACAGTACTTCAGCCACCAGCCTGGCTCTTGTCAGAAATGGGGATTGGGCAAGCAGGTGGATGTGGCAAGTCCAATCACCCAGGTGTGGCAATGGGGAGTGGCAAGCCCGATTGCAGCAATCTCCCTCCCTGATCACCTGCTCTCTGCAGGGCAGGGGAGTAGCCCTGACAGTTGGCGAGGGGACAAGCAGCCCAGCCCATGGACTGGCTAAGCTTTCCCCTGCCACTCATGGTGTTGTCAACTGCAACTGCCCTCCAATTGGCAGATTCTGCTGGTGTTGCCAGGGCAACTGGCGAGCATTCTCTCCTGGCTGTGCCTTGCCACCCTGACTCCTGGCAAGCCACAGCTCCCACCCTGTCCCCTGGGGGGGGGCACCTGCCGCTCAACCACACACCCTCCTCCATCCAGGCACCCCAATGCAGGTGCCGTGGCCATAGGGGTTTGTGGTGCCCAGCAGCCTGCTCCCTTGCAGGGTGTGTATGTGTCACCAGGCAGCAGAGATTGCAGCCTGCCCATTGGCTGCACCATTTCTTTTCCCTTGCTTGCCTATCAGGGAGGCAGTGCAGCCATTGGAGGGTGCTGGAGTTGTCAGGGGAACGCTGTTGTGGGATGTCTCAGCGGCAGCCTCGCTATGCCTTGCTGGGCTCAGCTGCCAGCTTCTCTCTCCAGCCAGAGTTGTTGGGGAGCCAATAAGTGGCACCACTGCTATGCTGGCATGCGAGCACATGTGCAGAGCCAGCCCTTTGTACTGGGCTGCCCATTAGTCTGAGAGAATGGATAGAGTGGGGTGTATTAAGTATTTGATATAGTATTTGAGTCATTTATCTTATGCAAACCTTTCACTTAATAATTGAAGTTTTACAATAAATAATCCTGTAGTGCCCCCAAATTTCTCTAAGGTTAGATTCTTTAATTCTAGCAATGCAGGGGAAGGAAGGAAGCTTGACGTTTTTGAATGGTTTGTTCTTCATAGTGATTCTTACATATCACTAGTGATTATGCCAAAGATCATAATTACGTGGTTTGTAATATGAATTTGCCCAGCTCATACTACTTAGTATATGATACTCACCCCCAAAGTAGTTTTCCAACTCAAAATGTAAAAGATAAGATTCTGTTCACATGTCAACTTCTTGCAGTTCAGGTAATCAAAGCTTTAAAGTCACATGTACAGAATGACTTAGTCTGGAATAAATTCTTGTAGATGTCTGTGAATTGCCAGACCATCTGACCAAACTGAGTATTTTATCAGAGTCAATACTATCATATGTGCCTTGCAAACATTTTATGTGGATGTTGCCCACATCCCTCCATATATCATCTTTCCTGTTGTTAATTGTATTTATTTGGTGGATTGAATTCCCAGTTGCTCAGTGCTGGGAACACCAAATGCCTGGAGATGTATCAATATGATAAGCTGTGCTAATGGTATGAGCCAGAAAAAAAGTTTTGCCAAAAAATTTACAAACACCAAGATTATTCTGAATTGACCAGGGAATTTGCATTCTCTGAAGTAGAAATACTGTTTTATAGTTACAACAAAAATGAACTTATAGTTAGGTTTTGTCTTCTACAGTATGGGACACTAGAAATAGGGCTGTCATCCTCCAGGTGAAGCCTGGAGTTGTCCTGGAATTACAACGGATATCCAGACTACAGAGCTCAATTCCTCTGGGGAAAATGGCTGCCCTCCAAACCCCTCCTCAAATTCCATACTCCAGGCTACGCCAGAGTGCACTTCCACACATTTACTCAATGGTATGTCCCACTGAGGTGCATGTATCTCTGAGGCATGCAAGGGGTTTCAGTTTTCATGTTCCTGCACTCACTACAATAGCTGAGTTCCAATCCTGCCCATGGAATTGGATCCAACCACCCTTTCTTCTAGTGAAAAAGGAAGGAAGGTCCCCCTCTGACTACATGAGGTAGAGACACCCAAGACTTTAAAAATGACCAAAAACCCCGTTACTAGACCAATTTTTTTTTCAATACTAGTTTCGCATAACTCGAGTAGTCAGATGCATGCTGGGACTTGTAGTCACCATGCGGTATTTTTTTTGCAGATGGATCCCACAATCCCCAGCGTGCGCGCAATGCTCTGCAAAAAAACGGGGGAGGCGTGGCTATCAATTTTTCCTCCTCCGAGCTGGAGCGGGAAGAGCGCGCAAGAGGCTACCTTGTCTCTGGGCGGGCTGATTTCGGGTGGCTGCCCCTTTAAGACTGCTCCGGCAAGGGAGAGGGAGGGGGCAAAGAAAGGTTGCCTTGCGCCTGCGCACCGGATCCTTGACCTCGCGTTCAGTCGGCGCGGCTCGTGACTACTTCTTGTTGTTATTTTTTTTTTTTGAAGGTGGTAGTTTGGTGGTGGGGGAGGGGAAGAACGTTTTGCGGCCAGTTCTCAAGACCGAGCCGGTGGCGGCGCCATAGCGACCTGCCCCAGCACGGGCCCGGCCTGGGAGTGAGCCCCAGCCGCCGCGGCCATGGAGGAAACGCGAACAGCCGCCGCCGCCTCGGGAGGGGACGGCCCCGCTGCCGAAGTGACGGAGGTTCGGGTGGGCGGCCCGCAGCCGCTGCGGATCCTGGAGTGGAAAGTGTCGGCTGGGGCGGCGGTGAAAATCGGGTCGGTGTTGGCGGTTTGCGCGCCGATTCCGGGCCCGACCCGGCCCGGCGCCTCCTCGACCGAAACCGGACCTTCGCGGCCAGCCGAGCGAAAGGTGAAGGCGGAACGGCCCGGAGTGGTGCGAGAGCTCTGCGCTCAGCGCGGACAGGTTATCCCGCCCGGGTAAGGAAGGAGGCGGGAAGGGGAAGGCAAGGCGGCCGCTGGGGTGGGGAGGCGGCCGGCAGCGGAGGGCCAGACCGGGCCCTGGAAGTCGCCTCCTTCGGGTGGGTCACGCTCGAGGCTTCGAGCCGTCTCCCGCCGTTGCGAGGGCCTCTGGCAGGAGCCGCTCTTCCCCTCGCCAGAGCGCAGAGTGCGGCAGATGAGGCGGCGAGAAGCAGCCCGTCCTTCCCCGCCCTCTTGCGCTGCGGCGCCCGTGACAGCAGAAGCCCCGCTCCTCCTCCTCCGCCGCCTGCTCCTCCTTTTTCCTTCCCCCAGTTACGGAGAGCGGAGCAGGCGGGCTTTGGGGTGGCCCTAGGCGGGTCGGCCAGCCTGCCTGCGGCCGGCGACCGAGCAAATATTTCTTCAGCCTTAGTGTGTGAACAGACAGTGCAGGGGACCGATGCCTAATGCCAGAAGAGAGAATCTGGAGAGGGGGTGCGCTTTGGTTACGTGCTAGCTTCCTTCCCGTGCAAACAAGCAAGCATCTCTCTGACGATGCAGCTTCCTGACCAGTTGGAAACTTTGGAACCCCCTTTTTTTTCATGGAAGAAGGGGGAGGAGTTGGCTGCTTAAAAATTACCTGGTAGCACAAATGGCTGTATAGTCCTGGATTTTTCCTTTCTTTGTACTTCTTTTTTGGTTGCCCCATTGCAATATGTATTTCTGCGTAGCATTTTAACTTCTTCTGTGTATTAAGGACAACACGTTATTGCATGGATGGTGCAGACAAACCCGGTTACACATGCAGCAGGATGAGGCACAAATGATGTAGTAGAGAGTTGAGGGGTTATGGTGATCTGCTCTTTTTTAGACAGGGGTTGAGCATTTTCATTTCTCAGAGTTCCCTCACGTTATTTGCCTGTAAGCCTGAAAAGCTCACACAGCAGGCAAAGAAAGTTTTCTTCCTCATACATGGTTTCATTTGCAAGGACTTTTTAAGTGAGGGAGTGTTAAAATGTGACTCTAACCACTTGCTGTCTGAAATAGCAGAATTCCACCACTTTATGATGCTGCATTTGTGAACCAGTGCAGCAGCAGCAACAACAACAACATGAATTACTGCACTAGAAAAGTGGGTATGTTATAAATTATATTCTGCTAATCAAAGGCCTGTCAGTGTTACAGGACATATTTACAGTCAGTTGTAATCTACTGGCCCTTCATTTGCACAATGACCTCTCTAACTTCCCTGATGTAATTGGCTCATCTTTTGTGGTGTCATAGGAGGCTCTGGAAAGCCCATTGGTTAGGTCTCCTCTGGTTGCAATTGACTTTACTGCTTTGATGTCCCAGAAGGTCTGGTTAGTTATAAGCCAGGCAGTACAAGTAAAGAAAGAATTAGAAGATCCACAGGCTTTCAAGTTGCACCTTTCTAAAGGGACCTGGATACAGCAGTCAGATGTTGTTTATGGTATGAGTATCATTTGCTAACAAACTGCGCTGCTAGTCCTATTAGTCCAAATAAAAGATTATTAAAATAATAGTCATATCACTAGGTAGTGTTATGCAGAGTAATATAAACAACAAAGACATAATCCTTGCCCTGAAGTGCATTCAGTAGGGAAGGAATGGGGATGACTAGCCCCATAACAAGCAGTGGTATGAAGTATCGAATTATTTGTTAAGCTGCCGAGTATTTTAGAAAGGAAGTGTCACAGGATTGGAAGTTCTGAAATTAAATATGGTCGATCCCACCACTTAATCTGAGGGCTGTTTGTAAAGTGTAAATCCTGTCAGAATGCCCAAGAACCACATTATATTATTTATTGTACAACAACAACAAAACCCAGACATTTTTGGAAAAACTGAAATATATGTAATACTTATGTCCTATCAAGTCTAAACTACTTTTACAAATTTGCAACATAAAATACATTATATAACTTACTTAGCACATAAAATTATATTATTTGGCGTATTTGTGGAGTTTAGAACTATAAGTATCTTCATTTTCTATAAGAAAAATTGCAAGTATACCCAGTACTTGAGGGAGTTACAAACTTCTGCACTCTAAGCCAGCGTAGCGTAACTTTTGACATCTGATGGTAGGAAAAATAAAAGTTGACGATATAAAACGTATTCTGTAGTAAACAAAAGAAAATGTATATTTGACCAGAGTAGATCTACCAGCATATTTTGATATTAAACTAAACATTGAAAACACTGAACTCTTTAATGTATTGTTAAACAAAATATAGGGAGCAATCCAGAATCCTAGTCAGGTCCATTCAATGGGGCTTTCAGGAACGTATTGTTAGGATTGCACTGATACTGTATTAATTGTTGCAAAAATAATTTTATTGAACAAAAAATGTTCTTGAAAATGTTGTATAATTTTTATATTGCTTCCCCAAATTTTCCATTGGAAAAACCACTCAGATGAAAAACCTTGCTTTAAGGAGCATTTTACTCATTTTGAAAGAGAAAACCTTTCATTTGAGTTTTTTTCAATGGTCTTCCAATGTTTCCACTGTAAAGTGTTTTTTTTTAATTATCAAGGAAAGAAATGTTTTCTCAGTTTTTCCTGTTTTCCCCTCAGCCCTTCACATCTCTACTCAGTACACTAATTTACAACAGTTTTCTGCCTTAACAATAAAAAAATGTAATTTGTGTTGGCAGAAACGGTTTATTTTGCCTTCTATAGTGCCATTTTATTTTTAACAATTAGAGATTAAATCTATGCACCAGGCTTATTAATATAGGCCAATCAAAATAATACTTGGCTCCATCTGCAGAGGTCTTTAACAAAAGTAATGTTTGTTAATTTAATTCAGTCTGCGCAAAAAAAAACTTTTGTGAGAGGTAAACTGTTATATACATAAATAGATTCTGAAATGATGAGTGTGATGTGATTGTCAGAAAGGGCAGGAAGTGGTCTGTGCTGGATACCCTGTTGCCTTTGTGGATCAGGCTACACTGTTTCATGCATGTAGAGGAGTCTTTCTTCAAACTGGCAGTTTATTCCACAGCTAGCTGTATCATTGAGGGATTACTGACCTGGAACAACTGTTGTCCATCTGCAAATCCCCTCCTCCACGTAGAACCCTTACCAGTGAATTGGCTGTCTTTCTATGTTTGAGCTTAGTTTTTGTGGTGGATCCCCAAATACTACCTTTGAGCAGGAATGCATGTGATCTGTTACGAACTTTTGTGCATTTTCTCAGAATTCTGGATTACTGTCTTCTGTGTAGTCTTTGTACGGCAGTCTAGTGCAGTAAGCAGGGCAGCCATCCTGTGTATTTATGGGCATCTTAAATAGTGTTCTGTCTATGTTTTTATTTCCCAATTTAGAACAAGACCCAATTTAGAACAGGAATTGTATTTCTGTGAGGTGAAACGGAAATGACTTCTTAGCTAGCACTTCAAAGAGGCTTTTTACCCCAGACAGGATGTAATTTCCTTGATCTTATGGCACCAAGTAATTATCACTTTTTGCAGTTCTTTCTTTACTTTGAGAGGCTAGCAGATCCTTTACTGAAAATCAGTGTCAGTGTTGACGGCAATCTACTGGAAAATTCTGCTCATAGCTTACTGAAATGAACAGCAACAGTGGGACAGTGTGATAGTAATGTGTATAGTGCATTTATGAGTACTATTACTTTTGGAGAGCTTATGCAAGAAAACTTTCCAAAGTATTATGCCCATATTGGATATCGGTTTCAAGTGAATGGTTTTTGGGATCAGTGAAACTAATATGAGCTAGCAGTGTCTTTCAGCAGGTATGAAATAATAATTAGCAATTATATTTAACTATAAAAGAAATTTTAGTAAGCACACAAATATCCAAAAGAGACAATCAAGTAGGAAAATAGAATAAAAACAGCCTCCATGTTCTTTAGTTAGCGTATGGTAGCTGCACAGTATGTTAATAATCTCACCAATGTTAATTAATGCATCAGAATTTTACTGTTTTTCCATGGTGTATAGAGGTTGAGAAAATATAAATGACATTTTATGTGCTTTATGAGACATTGTCTTGTATTTTTTTTCATCTTTGAGTATCTGTACTGAAAGCCTCTGTTTCTGTCTCTTTTACTAGAATTTTCAGGTCTCTGTTTCCACTCTATTATAGTTTTTGTACAGTGAGGGTGGAGTTGTTTGCCTGTGTATAAAGGCTGTTCTGATTATTTATAATTGTGAGTCACATTGAAATTCTGATGACACAAACTGTCTATAAACTGTACAAAAATCTAGAAACTCTTTGCCATAATGCCTTGATGCTTTCATGTTTTAATTTGAAAGTGCAGTTACCAATATTTGTTCCCAGAAACACTTTCTTTTAAGTGTTTTTAGCTTTTTTTGAAAGTGTATGAAATTATTGGCTGTATTTCAGTGAAATGTCCGTGATTTTGGGAGAAGAACTATGCTTCAATATTGGGGTGGGAAATCTCTGAAAAGTGATAGAAAACCTTGCCTCTGACATCCTATGATATTAGTATTGTTAGAGGATAGTTCTTTTTTTATACATGTCACCTGGATAGCCGAGGCAAGCCTAATCTCATCAGATCTCAGAAGCTAAGCAAGGTTGGTCCTGGTTGTTGTGGGTTTTCCGGGCTGTATTGCCGTGGTCTTGGCATTGTAGTTCCTGACGTTTCGCCAGCAGCTGTGGCTGGCATCTTCAGAGGTGTAGCACCAAAAGACAGAGATCTCTCAGTGTCACAGTGTGGAAAAGATGTTGGCAGGTCATTTGTATCTACGAGGGGTGGGGTTGAGCTGAGTCGTCCTGTAAGAGTTTCCCAGGGTGTGGAATGCTAATGGCGGGAGGCTTCACTGTATCCTGAGGAGGTTCTTTTGCATATGGATTGGTGCTTGATGTGCTAATCTTCTCTACAGGGCTATTAACGGGTATAGAGTGTTTTGTTAGCCTGGTGTTTTTCAGAATTGGAAACCATGCTCTGTTCATTCTTAAGGTTTCTTCTTTCCTGTTGAAGTTTTGCTTATGCTTGTGGATTTCAATGGTTTCCCTGTGCAGTCTGACAAAGTAGTTGGAAGTGTTGTCCAGTATTTTGGTGTCCTGGAATAAGATACTGTGCCCTGTTTGAGTTAGGCTATGTTCAGCCACTGCTGATTTTTCAGGTTGTCCAAGTCTGCAGTGTCTTTCATGTTCTTTTATTCTTGTCTGGATGCTACGCTTTGTGGTCCCGATGTAAACTTGTCCACAGCTGCAGGGTATCCGGTATACTCCTGCAGAGGTGAGGGGGTCTCTACTGTCTTTTGCTGATCGGAGCATCTGTTGTATTTTTCGGGTGGGTCTGAATACTGCTTGAAGGTTATGCTTTTTCTTAAGCTTTCCCATCTGATCAGTAATTCCTTTGATATATGGCAAAAACACTTTTCCTGTAGGAGACTGTTTTTCCTTGGTTGTTTTTTTTTTTATAAAAATTTTTATTGGATTAGACACATATAAAATTTATTACAATCACATTCCCTTAAATTTTCCAATTCTAACCCCCTCCCTTTCCCCCCCCTTTTGTTGACTTCCAACAGTTTTCCAACCCCTTGTCTATTCTCCCTCTACTCATTTCAAACTTATTGTACTTATTATAATATACTTTCAAACTCTTCTAAGCTTTTCTATAGTAACATAGTGCTATCTCTAATTTCCTTCCCAAATGGGTAAAAGTATGACAATCTTAACTTACCTTTTCCAATAATAGTAATAATAATCATTTTGGTATTCTGTACTCTATCTTACTCTTTCTAAGTACTTCAGAATGGGACAAAAATTTGTCCCTCTTTATGCATAACTTCACATACTTCTATAAACATTGCATACATTTATTATAAATCAATCAACTTGACTTATACTCTATGTGTTACTTTTTACTTTCTTTTACATGTCTTGTCCTTTTTGATTAACTAATTTCTCCATTGTAAAACTACACAACAAACAATTCATGTACACATTCAACAAAGGTCTGTCAATTAGACCTATATTATGTATGCTAATGTATATTAATTCTCCATTGTACAGTTATCTGCTTACTTAAAAAAAATTAATTAAATTCTATCCTTATAATCCTTATAATAGTAACACTATTGATACCCAACTATTCATACTAATCAAATAAAATAATTGCTTAGAGTTTTTTCCACTTTACTCTCTCCCCCCGGTATAGTCACTCCCCTCTCCTTTTGTTATATTTCAGTAATTATCAAACTGCCACAGTCCTCCCACCTCCCATTTTTTCACCAGATATCGTTTCAGCCTCTCCCAGTCCGTGTTAAACTGTCCCGGGTCAAGGTCTCTCAATTTTCTTGTCATTTTATCCATCTCCGCCATGTACAGCAATTTGTAAATCCAGTCCTCAATAGTTGGCACTTCTTGTACTTTCCATTTCTGCGCATATAAGAGTCTAGCTGCTGCTGTCATGTAAAATAGCAATGTCCTGTGTTGTGCTGGAATATCTTCCATTCCCAAGTTCAGTAGCAGGAGTTCTGGGTTCTTATTAACTTGAAATTGTAAAATCTCACTCATTACTCTTATTATTGCCCCCCAGTACTGCCTAGCTACCTCACAAGTCCACCACATGTGATACAGAGATCCCTCATGCTTTTTACATTTCCAGCATTTATTAGATGTATTCGAGTTCCCTAGCGCAATTTTCTTTGGTGTCAAATACCAACGATAAATCATTTTGTAGAGATTCTCTTTAATACTGGTACATGTCGTAATCTTCAGTGTATTTTTCCACAAATATTCCCACGCCTCCATTGTTATTTCTTTATTAAAATTTATAGCCCACTTCACCATTTGCACTTTAACTACTTCATCTTCTGTATACCATTTTAACAGTACTTTGTATATCTTAGAGATTTCCTTTTTTTCTTCTTGTAGAATTGCTTTCTCTAAATCTGAGTTCTCCATTCTTATCCCTCCCTTCGCACAATCCGAATAGTAAAGATCTCTAACTTGTCTATATTGAAACCAGTCATAATTTGGAGACAACTCTTGTTGCGTCCTTATTCTTATTTTAGCAAGTTCTATTCGCGTTATCTCCTTGTACGTTAAGCACTGTTGTTCATTATCAACCGTTCTCGGATCTATTACTTCATATGGAACCACCCAGGAGGGGATTCCTTCTTGCAGGTAGTCTTTGTACTTCTTCCAAGTTGAGAAGAGGCTTCTCCGAATATAATGGTGCAAAAACATAGAATCTGCTTTTACTTTGTCATACCATAAGTATGCATGCCATCCAAATAATTTTTTATATCCCTCTAAGGCCAGCAGTTTGCGATTTTTCAGCTTCATCCAATCTTTCAACCATAGCAAACAAATTGCATCGTAATAAAGTCTCAAATTGGGCAATTGCATTCCACCTCTTTCCTTTGCATCCTGTAATACTTTCATTTTCACTCGAGGCTTCCTGCCTACCCACACAAACTCCAATATTTTCCTCTGCCATTTGTCAAAATGCTTAGAGTCCCTAATGATTGGTATTGTCTGTAACAGAAACATCACTCTTGGCAACACATTCATCTTAACTACTGCAATTCTTCCCAACCATGACAAGTTCAGTCTATTCCATTTAATCCTGCTCTATTTGAGTCCATAATTTCTCATAATTATTCTTGAATAGATCTATATTTTTTGCAGTCAGTTCAACTCCCAGATATTTCACCTTATTTGTTACTTCACAATCTATTAGTTCCATCAATTGCTGCTGTTTTAGCTTAGTCATATTTTTGCATAATATCTTTGATTTCTTTTTGTTTACATAAAAACCTGCTAAGTCTCCAAATTCTTTAATTTTTTCTATTACCTTAGGCATGTTTTCAATTGGATCTTCCACAATTAACATTATATCATCTGCAAATGCTCTGACCTTGTAGGAAAAGTCTTTTATCTTTATTCCACGGATTGCATTGTCTTCTCGAATCTGTATCATTAAAATTTCCAAAACCAAAATAAACAACAGTGGAGACAACGGGCAACCTTGTCTAGTACCTTTGCCAATAGTCAGTTTTTTAGTCAACTCGTCATTCACCACAATTGCTGCACTCTGGTCTCTGTAAATTTCTTTCACTGCTCTTATGAATCTTTCTCCCATTTGTAGCTGTTCCATAGTGGCAAACATAAAGTCCCAGTTCAAATTGTCAAATGCTTTTTCAGCATCTACAAAGAAGAAACCAACCTCCTTATCACAACGCCTATCATAGTATTCAATAGCATTTATAACTGTCCTTCGGTTGTCTCTGATTTGTCTGTTTGGTAAAAAACCTGCTTGTTCTTCCCCAATAACTTCGGAAAGCCATCCCTTTAGTCTCTCTGCCAAGACCTTCGCAAAGATCTTGTAATCATTGTTAAGTAAGGAAATAGGTCTATAGTTTTTAACATTAGTCAAGTCCTGTCCTTCTTTAGGGATCAATGATATATTAGCTTCACTCCAGGTATCTGGAATTCTTTGATCTCTCAAAACACCATTGATCACTTCTTTTAGAAATGATGCCAGCTCATTGACCATTACCTTGTAAAATTTAGCTGTAAGTCCGTCAGGTCCTGGCGCCTTCCCCAAATTTGTCGACTGTATTGCTTTCCTTATCTCTTCCTCTGTTACTTCACTGTTCAATTTAGCTCTCCAATCGTCCGAAATTACTGGAAGCTTAATTTTCCCCAAATATGTCGCTATTGAATCTTTATTCACTTCTTTTTTGTCATACAATTTAGCATAAAATTTATAGAAAGCTCTACTTATAGCAGTCTGTTCCAGATGCACTTTATTGTCCTCACATATTTTATTAATTGTCTTTTTCTCCTTTCTCTTCTTCAATTGCCATGCCAGGTATTTCCCAGGTTTATTTGCACCTTCAAACAACTTTTGATTCATTCTTTTAAGATTCCATTCCAATTCTTTATTATTCATTGCCGTCAGCTGCTCTTGAAGGATTTTAATATCTTGATAGATTTTCTTTTTCCCTGGTCTTTTCTTTAATTGTATTTCTTTTGCTTTTATTTTTTCCATAATCTCCTGTCTCTTCTCCTCTCTTTTCTTTCGAGCTCTTCCATTTAATTCCATTAGTATGCCTCTGATTACTGCTTTATATGTATCCCATACCTTGTTGGTTGGTACTTCTCGATTCATGTTATACTGTATGAAGAATTTAGTTTCCTTTCTCAACATCTCCATATTTTCTCCTTCTTGTAACAAGTCCTCATTTATTCTCCATCCTTTCCTCTTAATTCTTTCTCCAAACTTCCACATTACTGGGTTATGATCTGAGCCTACCATGGGCATTATTTCTACATCCTTAGTCCAAAGCACTAAGTCCTTTGAGGCCCAGATCATATCGATTCGTGATAGGGTAGAATGCCTTGCGGAGAAAAATGTATGTCTACCTGTGGGATTCTGCATTCTCCACACATCTTCCAGAGTTTCCTGTTGCATTAATGCAAAAAAAGTCTTTGGTAATAGTCCTCTTTTCTTTTGTGCAGTTACTGATTTTTTATCTTGTTCTAAATTTGTAACTCCATTGAAGTCTCCTGCAAGGATTATCTGATCATAAGAGAGTTCATCTAAATGCTTCCTTAAATCCTCAAAGAAGCTCTCTTTTGCTCCATTTGGTGCATAAATTCCAATCACCAACACTTTCTTTAAATTCCATGTACATTCCACTGCTATAAATCTGGCTTCCGCATCTCTAATCATTAGCTTTGGCTGTAGCTCCTCTCTTATGTATAATACCACTCCCCTTTTTTTTCTTTTTTGAGGCCGCTACAAACTCATTGCCCAACTTGCCCAATTTAAGATATTTTACATCCTGATTTCTAATATGGGTCTCTTGCAAGCACACAATATCACATTTTTGTTTTAATAGCCAGTGGAAAATACTTTTTCTCTTATTAGGTGAATTAAGTCCATTTACATTCCAAGATAGTACTTTACACTCCATATTCATAGCCTTGTTGTTGGTAAGTCTTTTTCATTGTCTCTCATAAACTTTTCCATCTCAAATTCAGATCTGATGCGCTTTTTCACTCCTCCGAATTCGAAGGATATCCCCTCCGGTAATTCCCATCTGTATCTTACTTTCATGTCCTTCAAATTCTGAACTAAGACTTTGTATTTTTTCCGATCAAGCAGCACCGATCTGGGTAACTCTTTCATGATGATAACCGTCTTGCCATCAACTATCAATGGATCTTGAAACTGCTTACTCACTATCATTTCTCTTGAATTCCTTGTCGTAAATTGCACAATCACATCCCTTGGTAGTTTCCTCTGGGTCGCCAATCTGGAATTTATTCGATACACCACATCAAGGATAGCCACAACCTCCTCCTCCTCCTTTCCCAGGTATTCAGCTAACACCTCTGTAACCTGTTCTTGTGCTGTCTTTCCATCTATTTCCGGCAAACCTCGAAACCTCAGCTGCTTCTCCATGTACTTACTCTCCGCCACTGCCATCCTTCCCCTCATTGCTCTCATATCCGTTCGTTGCGTCTCTGTAAGATTCTCCACCACCTTCTCGACTACATTGACTTTTTGCTGCGCTGCTTGCAAGTCATTTTGTATTGTTTCCATTCCCTTCTTTACTTCTGCCAATTCATTTTTTACTGTCTCTTTAACATCTTTGACTTCCCTCACCAACTCCTGTTTTGTCTCCTTCAATTCCTTTAACATTTCCAGAAATTTTTTATCCAGGTTCTCAATAGCCGTTTGCCACTCTTTTTTCGACATCGTGGGGATTGATTTACCTCGCTCCCACGAGTCTGCACGTTTCCTTAGCTCCGTGGCGTTTAAATTTATGTCCCTCTAAATTAATTTGATTGTCCCGATTCTTAAAAAAAGCAAAGGATGTTTCAAGAAGTCCAAAATGTCGGGCGTCTTTTCTCTATGGTTTTTCTGTAGTCTTTTTGCAATCCAAGATGTCCTACTTCCTCTCCTGTTGAAGTCAAAGTCCTTCCCTTTTCAAAAATGGCGATTCCCTTCTTCCTGTCTCCAATAAGGGTCGTCTCCAGCAGCTCTATCACTGTGACGCACTTCCTGTTTCCCGTCTCTCCACTGCAGCTCTCGCGATGATAGAAATTTTCTCACAGCCTGCTATCACTCTCTGACCACAGGTATGAAAAACAATTGTCCAGTTTCTTTAATAGCTTCATTTAACTTAGTCCTTTTTCTAAACTATTTCTTGCCGAGTCTTCCCCTCATTATATTCCGTCTGTTGCAGTTTAAAGTTTCACTTTAAAAGTTCGTTACTTTAAGCAATCCATCCCAATTCGAGAGATAGTGATCTTTACCTTTTCAAGCGTCTTTCTGGGTTGTAATCACTGCTTCGATCTCAATTTCTTTTCCACCTACTTTTCCTCTGTTGAAGCTTGGGCATGTAGGTCTTATGCCAGCCGCACTGGCCCCGGTTCTGCCGCAGAGATTTTAGCCGACCTGTCTTAGGGTGGGACCTCAAGGGACGAGAGAGAATCCTTAGCGCAGAACCCCCCCTCGCCCGAGATCGACGCGCCCTGAGGTCTTTGAGCGTTCTTTACCAGTTCTCCGCCTGAGAGCAGGTGGCCGGGGGCTATTTGTGCCCCTCTGGCCGCTGAAACGGCAGCCCGGTCAGCTCTGCACTTAGAGCTGCGTTAGACCTCCATGGATCCCAAACCGGAAGTCCCTTTTTCCTTGGTTGTTTGATTCATCCTGGGTTTGATTGCTCTTCGGATTTCATTTCTGGAGTAGCCATTTGCCTGAAGTGCATGGTTTAGATGATTAATTTCCTCATTGAGAAAGTGCGGCTCACATATCCGTCTTGCACGATCCACTAATGTTTTCATTATGCCTCTTTTCTGTCGGGGGTGGTGATTGGAATTTTTGTGTAAGTGCCGATCAGTGTGAGTTGGTTTCCTGTAGACCTTGTGACCTAACTGAAAGTTTGCTTTGCGGATGACCAAGGTATCCAGACCTGCCAACATCTTTTCCACACTGTGACACTGAGAGATCTCTGTCTTTTGGTTGCTACACCTCTGAAGATGCCAGCCACAGCTGCTGGCGAAACGTCAGGAACTACAATGCCAAGACCACGGCAATACAGCCCGGAAAACCCACAACAACCATTGTTCTCCGGCCGTGAAAGCCTTCGACAATACAAGGTTGGCCCTGGTTAGAAATTGGATGGGAGACCTCCAAGGAAGACCAGGGTGGTAGAGGCAGGCAATGGCAAACCACCTCTGTTAGTCTGTTGCCCTGAAAACTACACTGCAGGTTGCCATAAGTCAGCTATGACTTGACGCATTCTGCACCATCAGTGGGCAATAATTGCATCAGTCAGGAGTGGTGTTGGTGGGTTATTAAACAGTACGTGAACTTTGATATCATGTGTGTCTGGAGCTTTGTATGTAATCAAAGAGGCTAGTAAACTGTCAATCTGAATTTTAAAAATCCTGAGTGGAAATTGGATGAACAAATTGGATTGTTTCAGTTAATGCTGTGCTAGTGGTATGCAGTAAAGTTTGAGTTGGTCTGCTTAATTTCAGTCCTTTTCCATCATGCACTATTGTATTCAGTAACATACAACTATTCATAGGGCTTTTGTCTTGGTCTACATGGCAAATGTTTCCAATGTGTGCTTGTTCAATATGTTAACAAACTCCCATGTGCTGCCATATTCATACTTAGCGCAAATGTCATGCCAGATGTTAACTATAGTTTTGGGATTGAGAACAAATTCAGGATTATCCCCCTTCCTCCCCCTCTCTCTCACACACACATAATTTAGACATGTGACTTCAAATTGCCCTTAAGCAAAGTTGGGTATTATGTTTGCATGGATTCATGGTTTTGTTAAATCTAACATGTGTGCACTACTAGTTCTAGTTCACAATACTGGATTAAATACCATAAGTATCATAAATTAATGGCATAAATAAAGGTCTTGTCTTCCAAAGTTCCTTTGTGCAACTTTTCATAATACTGAAAACAAATGTACCATGTAAACTTGAATCTGTTTTGGTTAAAAATAACCATAACCACTACACTCAGGCCTTCCATGTCCGTGAAGTGCCTAATAATTATATATAAATTAAAATACAATATAATAAAGCTACACATACCCCATGTAAAAATTGTTTAAAGCCTTTTTCAGGATTGGTATGATAGCCCCAGAGAGTGATTGGACTGCAGTGTTTTGTGCCAGCTGAAGCTTCTGTATCATTTTTAAGGGCGTTGTGGCTAAATCATGTCTGCTGAGGAAAGCCCGCCAGCTACCTTTCCAAATTAACATGGGCAAAGGCATTTCATGTCACGTTGTCACTCACTAATGCTTTATTTCAGCAATGTTTTCATCTCTTGTGTTCAGATTTATGTTTGTTTTCAAATTTCTGCAACCCATACCCCTATTGTATTTGTTCATTTAATGTTCTAGCTGTTGTTCATATTGACTTGTCCTGTGTAATCCACCTTGGGTCTCAGTGAGAAAGACAGACTATAAATAATATTATTACTATTATTGATGATGATGATGTCCAGCTGGGAATCTAAAAGTGCTTCCAAGCTGTGAACCTGCTCCTTTAAAGAGGGGGTGACCCCATCGAAAAAAAAGCCTGTCCTTGTATTTTTTCCATCAGTTCCCTGGTGAAGAAGGGAGGGTTCACTTTGACCACAAAAAGGGAATGCTGTGGATCATAGGACCTGCAAAGACTAAATGTATATTAGATTTAGATATGAACTTGATACTGAGAACACTCTCAGTCTCAGAACACTTAGGTTCCAAATAAGGCTGTAGTGAGGAGGAGAATTAAGTGACAGAGAGTGAAAAAGCTAGCAGCATCTGTTTGTTGGAGAAGTGGATAGACTGTAGTTTGCCCATGCTATGTCAGTGGTGCATTGCAATCAATTTTGCCATAAATCAAGTTTTAATTTTCTTTTCAGAGGCATTCTGGTGAGGTTGGAAGGATGCAGCCATCCTGTTGTTATGAAAGGATTGTGTGCAGAATGTGGACAGGATTTAACACAGTAAGTATCACTGTGAGGGGTTAAGTTTCTACTGCTTGTGCTTAGGTAAACCTGAGAATTGGAAGCATAGTGAAATTTGAATCAAGACCAATCATATCCATTTCTTAGCTAGTGTGGACCAGTGTGGTATAGTGGTTAGTGACAGGCTAGTACTAGAGGATCTCAGTCTAAATCTTTACATAGTCGTCATGATACTCATGGGATGACACCGGGGCTGTCTCTCTGTCTAAGCTATTTCACAGTCCTGTAGAAAGGACAAAATGGAGAAGTGGGGGAGGACATCTACACTGCCCTGACCTCTTTGGAGAAAGAATAGTATAAAATATAATGAAATAAAAATATTAATAGAAATTTAGGCATAAGGGGTCAGGATGGAACATGTTGCAAAACAAAAACATGCAACAATTTGAGAATAGACAGCGGACATTTTGACATGTCATGAAATGCTTGAAGAAGGCAAAAAATCTGGCAAATGTAAATTCACATATATTGGCCATACCAAGTTACTGGGGTGAGAAACAAAAATATAAAATATGAACCCACCTGGTTGATGTAGTGCTTGTTTTTTTATGCGTGATATGAAAAGTATCCACATTTGGCAAAGTACAAGCATGATATCGTATATAGCACTGATGTGCGCTAATTTAAAAGGCAGGATTTTATAAGAGTAAATGCAGAAACAAACCTTGTTTGCAGCTTCCTGCATTTATTGTGGAGATTCAAGACATTCAAACAGTTGTCATTCACAACTGATGATGCTGTACATGAATTTTCAAGTTTAATTTTGAACATTTTTTGGCAAATAGTGAAATGTACATTAGTTTTAAGAGTGCAATCTGTGCAGTCATTCAGTTCTCAGTTTTGAATATTTTTATGCCTGTACCTAAGGAACTAAATATGTACACTTACCTTTTGTTATAATACAGTTATTCCATGTGAAACTTCATGCCACTATACATTAGTTTTCCCTGTTAGCTTACTGGGACTGTTACTACTGAAATGTGTCTAACATTTTTTTCTTATATTTCCTCTGTTTTTAGATTACGAAGCAAGAATGGTAAACAGAATATGCCAGTATCCACAGCAACTGTATCAATGGTTCATAGTGTCCCAGAACTGATGGTTAGCTCTGAGGCAAGTACTCTCCCACTCTTTTTTCCGATTTTTGAATATTCAGCAGATTTCATTAAAGAAATCACTTCACTATGCACACACATGCTTTAACCAAGTTTCAAGTAGCCCACTATTTTAACTGCATAGATTCTCAGTGTGCATATGTTTTTGATGAGGTTTGTTAACATATCTTTTGTAGTTAAAACTGTTCAGTTTCTTTCAAACTGATGTTGGCTCAAAAAGAATTCTGTGACAGTGCTGTCCGGTTCAAGTGGCTTTTCTTTTATGTTATTATCGATAGGCTAAATAGAACAGTAGATACATTGTTAAACTGAATTACAGCAAAGCAAGTAGAACAAGGATCCAGCATCTTAAGCCACTTTATTTGCTGTAATGATGGTAACAGAAGACAGAAGTATTGTATTATTCCTGTTGAAAACGGCCTGCCATTTGAGTTAAAACGAGGGGGGGGGGAGACTCAAATTGCAAAATCATTCCTTCTGTATAACTAAAATGTTACAGCTAGGATGACTAGCCAGTATATTGGTGTAGGTGGAAAAACAGGGGCTATGACAAGTGTTTTACCCTTTCTCTTCTGAAGATTGCATGTTCTGAAGATGTAGTCATGTAAAAAGACCTTTTACTGTCCATTTGCATGTGGTATCTGCCACATAGAAGAGACAGAAGTAAAGCACATTCTGAAATTACACAGAATATTCATGCTAATGTTGTAGCTATGGTATACATAAAATTATTTGACTTTAGGAGTTTTAAGTATGAGAGTCCTAAAATATAGTTCCCATTGTCTCTAGAGTGTCTCAGGGGTTCCTCAGTATCTCTGGAAGAAGCTATTTAAAGCTTAATTCTAGTAACCTCTGCCCTTCAATGTATACTTTTTTACCTTAAGTTAGTGTCCATGTTTCTGGTTTGTTCATTTTCCATACTAAATTTTTATTTTGGGTGTTCTCCAAGCACGTTTATTAACATGTCAATCTCTTTATTTGTAGCAAGCAGAACAGTTAGGAAGAGAAGACCAGGAGCGTCTGCGCCGAAACCGAAAACTAGTGCTAATGGTAGACTTGGACCAGACATTAATTCATACCACAGAACAGCACTGCCAACAGATGTCTAACAAAGTAAAGCAACATTTTTGGGTTTTCAAAAATTATTATTGGATCAGATTTTAATGAGCTTAGTACTATTTAAAATAGCAAATATGCCTTACCCTTGTATGATTTTATTATTTTTGACTCAAGTTCCATTACAAACTATTAAAACACCAGTAAAATAAATTATAAAACTACATAACATCAAATAACCAAGATTAAGAGAGAGAGAGAGAGAGTGCCCGTGTGATGTAGTGGCTAGAGTGATAGACTAGTATCTGGTTGACCTAGGTTTGATTCCCTACTCTGCCATGTTTTTTTTTTTTTTATTATTATTTTTTCAATATCTAACATACAACTACTACATACATACATACCCTACAAAACAGTAACTACAAAAGACTACAATAACACAAGGGATAGGAAAGAGGAAAGAAAAAAGAGAGAGGGAGGGAGGGGTGGAAAAAAGGGGAAGGTACCCTACAAACACTAAACACTAAACACTACATTTCTGTTTTCCCTTCATACTGCCATTATTCAAAAGTTAAAGCTTTATATTATATTGATGGAGTGGTTGACCTTACTAAATGCAAATTACAATTTAATTTCAAGTTAAATTTTTCTTCCCCTCCTGGGTCCCGGACGGAGTTCTCTCTGCGCAACTGCAGCCGCATTGCTCGTTTCCTCCCCCTCCCCCTCAGACTTCTCCTTTTCGTCTTGCTTGGTGCACTGGAATTCTGGGTTCCTGTCCTCAAAATCCCTTAGTTGATCTTCTGATAATATCTTAAAGGCTTGATCTTTATGGGTGAACCAGATTCCTTCCGGAAATAACCATTTGTACTTTATTCCACGTTCTCTCAGAAGAGCTGCGAACTTTTTATACTTAAAACGTCTTTTCCGGACTAGAAATGGGACGTCTTTCAATATCTTAATTTTGTTGCCCAAGAAGTCCAAATCCGCATTGTATGAATTGTATAGGATAGTGTCCCGGATCCTCTTAGATGAAAAATCGATGATGATCTCGCGCGGCAACTGACGCTTCATTGCATACTTTGAAGTAGCCCGACGGGCTTCCAAAATGGCGCTTTTAACTTCTTCTTTAGTTGCCCTCGCGGGTGTCGCCAATAGTTCCGAGACAAGACCCCGTAAGTCCTCGTTTTCCTCCTCTTTCACATTCTGGAGGCGCAAAATTGTCTGTGTTCGTTCCACTTGTAGCCCGATCAACTGATTCTCCACCAGTTTAAGCTCTTTATTCGTAGCCTTCACGAGTGACGCACTTTCCCGAGCAGACTTCTCTGCCCCCCCCGCTGCTTCCTTGATGGTTTTCACTTCGCTCTCAATTAAGCCGACCCTTTGATCTGTTTCATTCAGCTTGTCAACAAAGGGTTTTATAGCTTCACCAACCGCCCTCCGTACAATTTCCTCCAACGATTCTCCCTTTAAGGCAGCCGAAACTGACTTGCCAAGGGCAGGACTTTGTTTCTTTGTTGCCATTTTGGGGGGGGGGGCGCGCCAACCAAATTTTGAGACTCAGCAAAGGGGAAGAGTGAGCCCTCTTGGCTTCAGATCTCACCTCTCCTTCACGTACGCTTGTAATAACAGAAGGAATTCGCTTACTTGTAGGCTCTCGCCTAATTCTGCTCTTTGCCGTTTCTCATGGCCCGGCAGCACTCGAGGCGCCGCGCACGTCCGCCGGCCTCCGTAGGGACAAACGGGCAATTAACCCCCCGCATTGATTCCAGGGGGCTCTTCCCGCAGCGTCCCAGACCCAGCCTCCCTCACTGGGAGTTTTGGGGGCTAATCTTCGCAGATCAGCCGCCCGGACAGGGTGCTCGGCCGCTTCCTCTCGAGCCAGCGAAGAGGAGCGTCCGACATGGCGGAGAAAACGAAACCGAATCGATTCCCTACTCTGCCATGGAAGGTCACCAGGTGACCTTGGGCAAGTCGCACACACTTAGTCAGAACATTCCATTGCTGATTAAAGAGTAGCAGTTCTGAAGCAGAGAAACTTCAAAGAAAAATTATTAATCTGAAATTGCTGACATTGAGTTAATTTGCAAATTTGGAATAATGGATCTCCAAGGTTGAATTGGGACACAGTTTTTTTAAAAAGAATTTTATTTAAAGAAAAGAAAATAAAGTAAGTGCATAGTATAAAAGTTATGCAGATTCTAAATTAGACATTAAATTAAAAGTTATACAATCTTATACAACCAATAAGCATATAAACAGTACAGTTATAATAGTTTCAGGAGTAAAGCAAACAATACATATTTGTTTTCCATAAGCCTAAATACTTCACATTTCTCCTTCTCTCTCCTTCCCTCTCTCCCTCTAAGCTTCTATATCAATTAGTTTAGCCTAAGTAATCAAAGAAATCCTTCCATTTTTTTCATGGTCTATTTTGTAAGTAGGTAGTCCATTTGACCATTGAAGCTTATTCGTGAATCTTGTCTCTCCACTCTGGGAGAACAGAACAAGCATCATTTTTCCATTTTCCTGCAAATAGTACTCTTGCTGCTGTTACCATATAACAGAAGAGATCTCCTTGTTCGTTTTTTATGTTCGTTGGTAAAATATTTAAGAGCATACTTTTCGGATTTAATTCAAATCTGAGTTTGAGGATCACTATGATAAGAGCACATAGAGTATGCTCACCGATATATTTGGGTTTAACATTGCCACAATCCCTTCCAGCTTATTTTAATTTCTTGACAGTTCCACATTAGCGACGATTATTTATGTTAACCAGATTGAATGCCATTCATTCCATCAGGAGAGTTGCTGGGACGCTTAAATAAGGTTCCCTATTCTGAGCGACTCTGCCAATGTGGCTCTGGCCAGATAGACGCTCTTCAACACTGTCTGTTTGAATGTAATATTCTAAACGTGGCAAGAGACAGATGGATTAAGCCCTATATCCAAGACTCAGGAAGTATAGAGGACAATTTGAGGCTCCTTTTAGCAGGGGTGGATTTTAATACCACTTTAGCAGTAGCCAAGTTCCTCTCCCAATCGGTTAAGGAAAAGAACTTATTAAATTTTTAATATTATACAAATTATATATTAAAAGACTTTTTCCTATTTTAACTCTAATTCTAGACTTTTTTCCTATTTTAACTCAGAGCCGAATAGGTTGTATGAGCAGTATCATTAAAGTAAGTAAAGAGGATCTTTTGCATCTCTTCATGTGTTTTTATCCAGTATTTTCATGATTCCTTATAAGTCCACTACATAGGGTAAAATGTTGCATCCATATTCTGACATTTCCAACAATGTCCACTGTAACACTTAACTAATCCTTGCTATATTTTGGGAGTAATGTACCATCTAAAGAACATTTTATTCCAGTTTTCTCTCAGTAACTGGCAGCCTGTAAATTTTATTTCCTTAGTCCATAAGTTTTCCTGCAAGTCTATCGGAATAGTTTCCGCAAAATTTTGCATCCATTTTATCATACAAGTTTTGACTTGCTCCATTTCTGTATGGTATTGCAGTAGTATTTTATAAATCTTCCTCCAAAGATGCAACAAGTCTCCAGATATTAATAGTTCGTATTGTGATTTTGCTCTCAGCCTGCTGCCTTCTTTGAGAGTTTGATCCTTAAATCTTGATACTATTTGATGATAAGTCAGCCAAGCAATGTTAGAATGGTTAGAACCCAAACAGGTTTCTCCATTCCTGTTAGCCTTAATTCTGGACTATTCGTTGTCACTGCAAAAGGAGGGGCTTATCTTCCTCCTCCCTTAAGGTTCACTTAGCAGCAGTATCAGCCTTTCACAATTGGATAGATGGCAAGACTGTCTTTTCACACCACATCTCTAAACAGTTTCTGAAAGGCATACACAATATCTTTCTCCCACGGATGCTCCTGGTTCCCCAGTGGAGTTTAACTTTGGTTCTTTCACGACTCATGCTGTTCCCATTCAGACTCATGGCTTCTTGTCCCTGTCTTTATTATCCTGGAAAATAAAGCCCTCCTAGTAGCTGTCACCTCAGCAAGGCGAGTGGGGGAACTTACAGCTCTACATGTCGAGCCTGGTTCACTCAGTTCTTCCCTGAGAAGGTTGTTTTACATACCAGCCTAGAATTCCTTCCGAAGCTGACATCTGTGTTTCATTTACAAAAAGGGTTACGATGGCTGTCTTTTTTCCAAATCCATTATCTGATTCAGAACGTACTCTGCACAAATTGGATATTAAGAGAACTTTACTGTACAATTTACACAGAACAAAAGGTTTCAGCAAATCGAAAGCTCTTTTTGTCTGTTATTTTGGCCACTGCAAGGGCCTCGCTGCAAAATAGCTACAAAACAGCTAATGTTTCCTGCCCAGTGACAATTAAAGCACACCCCACCAGGATGCAGGCTTCATCGATTGCATTCCTCCAAGGTGTACCTCTGCAGGGCATCTGTTAAGCTGCCACATGGTCTTCAATTGATACCTTCATGAAACATTATGGTGTTGATATCAATTTGAGAAAAGAGTCAGCAGTTGGAACAGTGGTGCTGCATTCTCTGACTGATACACTCACACACCTCTCGATTGCTGAGTAGCTCTCTAATACTCCCAGTGTGAGACTGTGCAGAAGAACGATGACGAAAACAGGGTTGCACTTACCTGTAACTGTTTGTTGAATTTTTTCTGTGCAGGCACACATTCCTTTCCTCTTGGCCCACTGTGTCTTTACATTTTATCTCTTGACTCCAGCGGCTCAGGAGAACTGAGGGAAAAGGGGGCACTTTGTCTTACAACCTGGGTTTTTGGCAGGGAAACCTATGCACATGCAGAGTAGAGACTGAGTGCCCCCTTATAGATTTTAAGAGCTGAGAGGGGGCATTAAAGCTTTTCTCCTGCACTGTTTTCCAATTTCATTTGCTTACCTTAGCTGCAGTTTGCTCTGCTCTGTAATATACGGAGGTAGCCTGTACATGAAGGGTTAGGGTAGCATTTTGGGGTGTGCGCATGCCCTTATGGTTGAGGGAAAGGATGCAGGGAAGCTTAACCTGCCCCTTACTGCCCCACAGCTCTAATGCAGTTCTTCCCTCTCAATAGCCGTTTACCTTTAAAAAGCAATTGGGAGAGTTATTCACGGACTTCTAGTTTGCCCCTCAGCCTCACTGGATTTTGTGCTGTTGTCTGCCACAGTCTTTCAGGATAACAAAGGTTCTGGCTCTTGTGGTAGAGCATCTGCACAGGCACCAGAGCTCTCCAGGAACCTTTTTCTGGATTCCCTCCATAACAGCATTTGATATGGTGAGAAAGCATAACTGGGTGTCCTTAACATGTGGACGTCTTTGGATCACAGCTGCAGTCTGTTTTATATGTGGTTATGTGAATCTTTCCTGTTACAGCCCATGAATATTACCTGGATATCTTTGGGTCCTGGGTTTCCTGGGAGAAAGGAGGGTATATAAAATACGTTGAAGAAATGTATCTTATTTAAATATATTTTAAGTATTCTTCACTAAATTTATTTTGTTAATTGTCAAACAAGTGAAATTTCTGATAAACAGTGGCTTATTTTGAGTCATGTTGTAATACTATGTTTAAAATAAAAAACCAAATGTCAGGGCCACACAACCCCTCCTATGAAATATATGGTTTGTATTTGTAAATCTGTATGCAAATTGTTAGTGGTTACCTGTTTTATACACTTAACAATATCAGTATGTGGTTGTAAATTAAAATGTATTGTGTTGGAACACATATGTAAGCTGAGGTAAGAATGAGTCTGTGTGTTTTTAATTGGGTGAGAATTCTGTAAGACTTATGGAAACTTTTTCTTCTGTCTTAGGGAATATTTCACTTTCAGTTAGGGAGAGGAGAACCTATGTTGCATACACGGTTGCGTCCTCATTGCAAGGAGTTCCTAGAGAAGATTGCCAAGCTGTATGAATTACATGTTTTCACCTTTGGTAGCAGACTTTATGCACATACTATTGCAGGTGAGTTACACAATATGGAACTCTTCTATATCTTACCTATATTTATTTATTACATTACTCAGGCTATTTCCAAATTACTTTTCAGTTCTGTTTGCACAAAGATCAAGAAATAATTACAGAGTAATGGTCAACATTGATATATACTAATGTTCAACAGTACTGCTGTATTAAAAGATGTAGGCATTGGTAAGACATAACTAGGTATCCATCCCTTTATGAAAGATGTAGTCTCGGTATCTGTTGACTAAGGTCTGCATTGCCCTAAGGACAGGAATTAGTGGCGTAAATATAATTTCTGAAGGAGAAAATACCAATAACCTTGCTGATGCTCTGTGTCCACAATTATGTATGTTTATGTCTGTCTTACAGAGTTGGGATTCAATGTTTTCATTTTGAAAGCATTCTTATTCCAATACATGCCAGTATTTTCTGATCGCTCTTGATTTTGAATAGTTGATTGCACTCCATTCTGAGTTTTTGTAACTGGAAAAATGTGGGAACATCTAGTAGTCAGCTATTCTCATTCCCTTTCATCCTCTTGTGAGAATTGCATTTACTAAAAAACTACTACTAGCCCTACAGCAGATAGTCCTAGTTGATCTGATGAAAAGTATTTTTTTTAGCCATGCGTGTATTAGAGTGTATATTTTATAATAAGGGAAGGTAGATCAGAAAACCCATGGAGTAGGGCTGAAAACAGACAGAAGGAACTTTTCTAGACCTGGCCGCAGGCCATTGAGTGCTATGCCTGCAATTTTAACAGAATACTGACTGAGATCTTCGTGATGGGGGGGGGGGTCAATAGGTAATTTCAAGCAATATTGCCTCAAGTAGTTTCAGACAACATGGGGTGGGACTCAGACTAATCAAAATAAAAGATGGGAGGTAAAGAAATAACCAGTGAAAAGGTAGAGAAGGAGTAATGGGCAGTGAGTATGCATGGGAGGAGCAGAAAAAGGTGGGAGAGAAGGTGCTGCCAGGGCAAGTAAAAATGGAAGGGAGGGAGGCTGAGTACAGGGACAGGGTAGATGGAACAAAGAGAAAGAAGCAAGGAAATGAGAGCAGCTGTAGGGGGCCTCCAGGAGGAATGAAAAAGGAAAAATTGAGATAATGTGTGGCACTCAGAGGAGGGGAGAATGAGGGCCCTGCCCCAGTGAGGTCCCCTGCACATATTTTGTAAGAGTCTATGGAGAAGGTCTGAGATATTCTTCTCTTACTGTCAGAAGCCAGTAGAGAGAAGTGGTACCCTACAATCCCAACTGCACCCCTAGATTTGTAGATCTTCTCCTGGAGGTGCTTGAGGCTCCCCATTAAGAATCATTGCTATAGGAGAGTTGATTTTAGCCACACAATAGTAACATGCTGTAACTGCTTTAGTAGTATGCCTACACTTTGCACACTGGATGGCAGTATTATATATAGAAATGAGTCAGCGTGACTCCTTAATTTGATAGCCATAGAGACAGTTTTCTGTTAGATTCTAAAATCATTTACTTTTTATTTGTCTCTTTAATGTTAACCGTTCTGAATAAAATAATGGATTAAAGTAAAACAAAGATTAAAGTTGCATTAAAAGTGTTTTAAATGTGTATTTTTAAAAGAAAATGTTTCCCAAGCTCTTAAAAAAACCTAAAACCCAGCTGAGATTTAGAGGAGTTTTAGAAGATAGGAGTGAAGAAATTAGGGATAAGATGGTTGCAGAATTATCTAACTTCCTGGATTCAGAGAGAGATATACTGGACACAGAAATTGATTCTGTCTGTAGGATAAATTCTAGATGTGCATCAGTTGACAAAGTACCAAGAGATATCCTGATTAAATTTGTGAAGAAAGCTACTAGGGATGTTGTGTTGCTAAAGCACTCCAAAGAAAGGTTTAAAATAGAAGACAAAGAGATCGTTGTTATGAAGGAGATCCCATTGGGCATATTAAGAAAAAGAAAAGATTATGCATTTCTTACACAGATACTGAGACGGAAGAAAATTACCTTCAGGTGGGAGAACCTAGAAGGAGTGAGCTTTAGATTCCAGCAGAAGAGACACAGAATAAACACAGTGCAGAAAGCAAGAGAATTTTTGGAGAAATTTATGCCAGAATAGAAAGTCCTCAATCCAAGGGGAGAAATACAGAAGGAAGACAATGAAGGGGGCAAAGACAATTTAAGTTTGGACATTTCTAATATTTAGCTCAGTGTGAGTTGTAAGTGCTTATCATGAAATATAAATGGGCTTAATATCCCACAGAAAAGAAGATCTTTTATTTGAAAAAACAAAAATTGGACATTGTTTTTTTCTACAAGAAACACACATTACAAAAAAGGATTATAAATTCAAAAGAACCTTGGTCAAGAATTTATAGCAGCTAGTAATAAAAAGAAAAATGGTGTCGTATTGTATATAAATCAACAATTGAAACCAGAAGTAAGAATAATAAACAATCTGGGGAGGTTTGTGGGGGTGGAAATCACTCTAGATGGTGAAAAAAAATTGTTGTTAGGGGTATATGCACCAGTTGAGGAAAAAGTGAAATTTTATGGTTATTTGATGGAAAAATTATTAGATTTACAATACACCAATTGGTGGCTGATGGGTGATTGGAACGGAATGACACCATCACAAATGGATAGGAAAACAGAAAAAAGTGTGAAAGATTCACAAGGGAAGTTGCCAAAGATATGTTTTGAGTTATTTCAATATCTGGGGGTGATTGATGTGCAGAGAATGAAAAATGGCAATGTAAGAGAACTCATGTACTCTTCAGAAAGACATACATCATTTTCAAAGTTAGATATGTTTTGGATCTCAGGTAATTTGCTTGCAAAAGTAGGGAAGTTTGAGATTCTACCAAAGTCGTTTTCTGATCACAATCCAATTATGATAGTTTTAAAGAGGAAAATGGGTAGGTATAGATGGAGGCTTAACAAAGCTCTTTTGCAGAAGGAAAGTGTGATATCAGAATGTAAAATAAAATTAAAAGAATACTTTGAATTGAATTTAAATAAGGGCACAGACTTAAGTGTAATCTGGGGTGGTAGTAAGGCATACATGTGGGGTCAATTTATACAATTGAATGCCTGGCATAAGAAAGTAAGACAAGAAAAAGAACCCAGTTAGAAAAAGAAATTAAAACGAAAGAGGAGGAACTTACAAAAACACCAGGTAATAAAACATTGCTAAGTCAAATGAAAATGTTACAACAGCAGTTGTCAATATTAACGGTAAATCAGATGGAGAAAAATTTGAAATTCGTAAAATAGAGACATTTCGAACAAGCTAATAAACCGGGAAGATGGCTAGTGTACAGGCTAAGAAAAGAAAAAGAAAGAACATTAATTGTAAAACTACAAGAAAAAGTTAGAATAGTCACTGAAAATAAAGACATACAAAAAGTTGTATTTCAATATTTCTCTTCGTTATTTAAGAAACAAAGAGGTATCCCAAAGGAAACTAGAAAATTATCTGAAGAACCAAAATTTGCCACGGATATCGGAAGAACAAAGAGCTATGATGAAGAATCCGCTTACCATAAACGAAGTGGTAGATGCAATTAAAAATTTAAAAAGAGGGAAAACACCTGGTCCAGATGGACTGACAGCAATTTACTATAAGTTATTTCAAGATGAGATATTGTTACCTATCCAACCGACAATTAATGCAGTTATAAAGGAGGGGAAGATCCCAGAGACGTGGAGAGAAGCTAAATATCACTTTGATCCCAAAAGAAGGTTTAGACCCTAGTGAAGTGAAAAACTATAGGCCCATATCACTTCTAAATAATTATTACAAGTTATTTGCCACAATATTGGCCAGAAGACTGAAGTTGGTCTTACAATAATTTATTAAAGAGATTTTTACCGAAAAGACAAATAAAAGACAATATGCATTTGCAGACGACCTGGTCTTCACCCTAAAAAATCCCCTAGAGGGAATACAGGTATTAATGTATAAACTAAAGGAATTTGATGAAGTAGCAGGTTTTAAAATTAATAAAGGAAAAACAAAGATGCTAACAATGAATATGCAGGAAAATGAGAAAAGCCAGCTGATGGAAAAAATAGGATTTATAATTGAAAAAATGGTTAAATACTTAGGGGTAATACTGACAAATAAAAATACGATGTTCCAAAACAACTATGTCAGGGTATGGAATGAAATTAAAAAAGACCTAGAAAGATGGGAGAAATTACAACTATCATTGTTAGGAAGAATTTCTGTTATTAAAATTAATGTTCTGTCAAGACTGTTGTTTTTGTTTCAAACAATCCCAATTTTAAGATCCGATAAACAGAGTTGGCAAAGAGATATAATGAAGTTTATATGGCAAAGGAAAAAACCAAGTATTAAACCAAAGCTTTTACAAGATGCAAAGGAAAGAGGTGAATTGGGGCTGCCGGATCTAAAACTATATTATGCAGCTGCCTGTTTAGTTTGGTTAAAGGACTGGATAAAGTTAAAGAATAGGAGACTCCTGGAATTAGAAGGACATGACCTAAGATATGGGTGGCATGGATACCTGTGGTACGATAAGGTCAAAGTAAATGTAGATTTTTAAGAACCATATCATACGTCAAGCCCTGATACGAATTTGGAATAAATTCAAGGCAAGAATAACAATAAAACACCATTATGGCTTTCACCACACAAGGCATTATTTAGAAGAGAAATAGTATGTAAAGATAAGTGGTTAACATACTTCGATCTATGTAATTTTTCACAAGGAGAGACAAAAATGCATTTTAGAGAGGAAAGAGAAAGGCTTTGACTGTCAGTGGTTTGCGTATATGCAACTATGAGAAAGGTTTAAAAATGACCTTAAAATGTATGGTATGGAGGAAACTACTAGTACATTTGAAAAAGACTTATGTAAAAAAGATTACTTAATATCTAGAATGTATAAATTTATGCTAAAACTTAAACTAGAAGAACAAGTGAAGGACCGTATGGTTAAATGGGCTAAAAATTTTGGATATAATATCCATATGGAGCAATGGGAGAAAATGTGGAATTATGGTCTAAAATTTACATTATGTTATAACTTGAAAGAAAACTTCTATAAAATGATATATAGGTGGTACATGACCCCACAAAAATTAGCTAAGATGTTTAAGGGGGTGTCAAACAAATGTTGGAAGTGTCAAAAAAATGAGGGTTCGTTCTACTATATGTGGTGGTCCTGCCCAGTTGCTAAAAAGTATTGGAAATAAATACATCTAACAATGCAAAAAATATAAAGAGCAACCTACAACTAAAGCCAGAGATGTGTCTATTGAGTTTAGTGGATATTTCAATAGAAAATGAGTTTGGAATTTTGATTAGATATATGACAACGGCTGCAAGAATAATTTATGCACAATATTGGAAATCGAATAAATTCCCAACAGTAGATGATTGGCTAATAAAGATGTTGGAGATTGTGGAAATGGCAAAATTAATGGAACTGCTGAGGGACAAAACGACAGCAAATTTTGTGAAGATGTGGAAACTTTCATGGACTTTCTGTATATAAAAGAGAAGTCAGAACTAGGGCTGTGCACGGGCAGGGAGATTCGGTATCCCCCTTCAGAATACCCCCGGAGATCGCTTCAGTATGCTCCGTGAAGATTTGGAGCATACTGAAGCGAGGGGGGGGAACTCCCCACCACCACCCACCACCCTCCCTGGGGCAACCCCTCCACCCCCCACCCAATCCTGGGGAGATCCCTCCAACCCCCACCCACTTACCTAGCGGCGGAAGGGTTATCAGCTGGGCGGCAGGCTGCCGCTGCCGCCATGGCGGCAGCAGCACAAGGCTGTGCGGCCTGGAGCCAGCCGGCTCCTCTGCCACCGCCCGAGCCTGCGGGGTGGTGGGGAAGGCTGGAGCCTTCTCCTCCGGCCCTTCCTGCCCCTCAAATGGCTGTGGTGCACTGGCACCGTGGTGGCCATTGGAGGGACAGGAAGGGCTTTCTCTGCCTCCTCTGGCCCTTTCTGCCCCTCAAAAGCAGCTTTCCCTCCTTCACACTCTCTCTCGCATGCACGCACGCACAAACACACGAGTCATGAATGAAAATAAAGCAACAGAATGAATTCAAAGCAGCTTATCCTCCTTTGGAGAGCCAGCCCCAGTAGCCTGGCTTGCACTCACTCACTACCAAGATTCTAATTCAAGATTTCAAAACAAACTCAAATCTAAAAACAGATCTTGTAAAAAGTCTGCCTGCCTCAGTTTTACTTTAGACCTCTCCACTGCAGTTCTCCCCATGAGGGTGGAGGGAGACTATTACATGGATTTGCCAACATTTGATAGGAGATATTAGTATCATGAATTCTAGGGATAATGACAGAGGGAGTAAGGTCAGGTTCATCAGTGCCCTAAGAATTTTTCCTTCCTTTCCGAGCAACTTGAATGACGGCATTCCAGAGGGAGAAGCCTTCTTGAGAGTGTTTAATTTTTTCACTAAGAGACACAAGGGGACATTGTTGACGTAAAACAATTCAGGGTGGGAGAAGCTGGCTGTTCTAACATGTGTAAAGTTAACAGGACCTTATTCTGTTGTTTAGCTTTGCTTTGTTTCTAGGGTCCTTAAGGTTCTGGTGGCTGTCGTGTCATACCTGAGGACCCAAGGCATGTATGCTTATTTGCATTTGGACAATATCCAAGCTCCTTTCCCAGGCACAAGAAACCCTGTATATGACATTCAGACTGATTAACCATAGTATCCCACTAGACTACTTGTCTTATTTGGGAATAGGAGGTTCAAGATCTGGTTGTTAGTAACAAAACCACTGGGAAATGTTTCTGCAGATCTGAAATGAAATGTCAACAATATTTGGATGTCCCATCACTCTATTTATGCTTTTCATATAATCTAGAATCCAGTGGATATGCTAAATAAGTCTGAAGTGGTAATGGGATAGATGAGAGATAATAAACTCTAGTTCAGCCCAGGCAAGACAAGAGGTACTGTTAATAGCTGGTTCAGCTGATTGAGGAGATGGTATTCAGTTTGTTTTTTGATTAAATTGCACTAGTCCATGAAGGATCAAGTGTGTAACTTGAGCTGTTAGATCTGGCCCATGCATTGGAGGCCCAAACAGTATCTGATAGAAAGTGTCTACTACCAATGTAAGTTGATGCACCATGTTGTATTCCTGTACAGTGAAGCCCCTCAAAAGCAAAACTAACAACCAGCTGCAGTATCTCCTGTATAGGCATAGCTTGCTAAAGTCCTGTACATGGGATTATCTGCAACTGGTTAAGAATATGGCAACTAGGATATTAACCAGGAACTTTTAACTCTGATCAGTTCAAAGTAGTGTTAACAACATCTTCCCATTTGTAGGGAAATGGACTAGAGGTACAGCACTATGAAGTCTACAGGGCTTCAAGTAGCAGATGGCCAAATCATCTTCATCAAGGTCTCCACCTTCATGAGCTAAAGAGAATGGCTTTGTTAGCACTTCTAGGTCTATGCATTGTTAACCTACTTTACAAACCTGTGGTAGTAATCAACTATTGTGGTATGATATAGCACAGTCACAGTTTTAAAAAATAAGATTTGAAAATGTCTTTATATTAATAAAAATTATAATTCTTGTTTGTACAGAAATATGCATATCCAACGTATGTATTAACCACATTTTAAATCTTTTAAAGAGTTTGTGAGCAACAGGGAGTTGATTTATTACCATGTAGCTATAAATTAGCTCTGTCTGTGGATGTTATTGTGGTGGATGGGGATTGGTTTTAGGATATACTTGAGCCATTTGTAGGTTGTTAGTAACAATTTTACAAGATCAGTTCAGTTTGAAAGAACTGAAACTTAATGTGCAAACAGTTTCACAAATTAAGTAGCTAGTTGTCATAGTAACTCATGATGAAGATTGAAGTGATCTCTTCAGCCAAATAAGATTTGGGTTTTTTTCTCCAACACAGTTCTGCAGGTTTAACAAAAACAGCATTGAAGTTTTGGACTGTGAAAAGATTAATTTCTGTAAAATATAAAGCTAAATAAAATGTGTAAAGGTTTCCACTTGAAGTATAACTGACCTGCAGTACATTTCTGGTGATTTTTTTTAAACATACAAAAATTACCTACAAAGGCTTAAATTTTATGCAGCGCAAGCTGACATGTTCTACATAAACAGCTACTTTCTCCAGTCCCCTCTCCTGCTGCAGTATTCCCCCCCCCCCGATATTGTGCTCTTGTGGGCCAGTGGGCTTCCAGCAGCTTCGCAGGGGTCCCGCCATCACCACCATAGGAGTCTGCTGAGCCCCCTGAAATTCTGCTGTTGTGTGGGGGGAAGGGAAATGGGAGGGGTGCAAATGCTTTCCATCAATAGAAAATGTATATAGTGTTCAAGTCAGTTATGACAGTGAGGGTGTGTTTATTAATGAATCAACACCAAGTAACCAGAACAATCAAAATGTGGAGCTGTTTTCTGTGTGTTCTGATCTTTGCAAACCTGAAAAATACCTTGGATTGGATCCCTATGTGCTGTCCCACTGGCTCATGATGACTCTTATGGTACCATACTGGTATTTTCATTGGAGGAACAAGGGAACATTTTGCCCATTTTTTTCTCCCACTGTGGATCCCCACGTCACCCTCATGCTGTTTGTGAGGGTGTCCTGACCTCCAAAAGCAAGAGCAGAATTTTGGGGTGCTTAGTGGATTGCATCAGGAGGTGGGAAAGTCCAGTTCCACAAGTTTTAGTGTGTCCATAGTACTTGGTCTCCAACCCTAATCATTCTTTGTATACAAATAGTGTTACGATGAAATAGCACGTGGTAGAATGCAGTACGGAAACAAGATAATTTTTGGAAGTAAGCATAAAAAAATCAATAGTTTTAACATACCTTGAGGAATGGAGCGTTCCTTGCCAAATCTATTTATAATGCCATATGTACTGTGTTTCTTACACTATCGAAGAAATATCGGGTTACAGTAAATCATAGTTTTAAGTTTGTGGTGCTAATTAAGAGGGGCAAATGTATTACAATTTGGTTTAAGTTAATAAGCCCTTGTCCTAGACAGTTGTCAACAGTGCTTTGAGAACCACTTTAATTTCAGGTATTCAGGCTTTAGGACAAATTGTGTTGGTTCTTGTTACAACCCCTTTTCCGTCCTGGGTTAGATTTTGCCTTTAACCCTCTTTTTACACCTTCTGGGTAGATTGCTGCTACCAGGAATTCGAATCGAATTGAATACCTTTATTGGCATAACAGGACATATATATGCACCGTCAGCAAGGAGACAAAAAGAAACATCCCTTGCCCCATCACTTGAACCATTCCTCCTCTTTGAGGCACAACAAAGAAGTTTAGCCACAGACTCAATGATATCAGGGTTATGTGTGGATAGTAAAAGACGTGTCTTACTGTCATCTGATTGACCTTCATGATTTTGAAGCAAAGGTTCTAGATAAACGGCACAAATGGCACAATACAATAAGCAGTACAGGAGAACATGTTCAGTACTTTCTATATCCCGCAAGCCACAGGCACAATACCTTGTGGAGTAAGGAATTTTCTTAAACCTCCCATGCAGTACTGCAGAAGGAAGAACATTAAAGCGCGCTAACATAAATACTCTCCGGAGGTAAGGGGAAGTCAAACAAGAAAAGTACTCTGCCAAAGACCCATTAGAGGAAATCTCCCATCTCAGAGGGGAGTATCTACCAGAGGCGAGGCTCCTAAGTTCTTGCATCTCAATATCTACAAGTCTTTGTTTAATCAAAGCAAATGCAGAACTCTTGGAAAGAAAAACTAATTCGTCAAGGCAAAGCCCAATTACAGTGACACCCCCCCCCCCCATCAGCAAACCATGCAGAAGACTGGGGTTTGGTTAGCATGTATGCAATAAGACTATTGGGGCTGCTCCTGAAGTGCAAGTGCAGCCAGAATTTAATTGTTAGAATCTAGGCTTTTGTCTCTAGGCATCTTTGGTTGGTCTCCAAACATATAGCTGCATAGGGCACACATGATGGCAGCCCTAAAATTGTCCTTAGAAAATTAGATTGTATTCGTTCGACTTCTTTATTAAAGGCTGTGATCTATATTGGAATGCCATAGAGCAGTTTAGCACCGATTTTATGCTTAAACACTTTAAGGGCTGCTGGGATATATTGATTTCCCTTAGTGTAGAAAAAGCGAGTAATCGCTAATGCATTGCTGTTCACAGATTTTATCACTTCTTTTTTGTGAGTTTCCCAACTAGCTCTATAGTGGAAATAGACTCCTAGGTATCTAAAACCTTTGATCTGTTCAATCACTTCGTGTCTTATATTCCAGTTAACCGGTTTCCAGGTTTTCCCAAAAGCCATGATTTTGGATTTATTAAAATTTAAAGTGGAATATTGTTGAATATTGTTCTTTTTAGACTACTGTTCAATTCACAGTAGTCCAAAAAGAAAGATAACATCCTTTTTATTCCTGTTTCCGAGACAGACAGGAGCACCGCATCATCTGCATACAAAAGCAGCAGTACATGCATCATTCCTAGTTTTGGATTGTGATCATCACTTTCTTCATACCAGGAATTATATTCCAAAATAGTTAATTTAAATTTTCCCTTTAATAACGTGGATAGGAATGGGATATAGGAATAACATATACCCTGGTATGAACAAAAAAAACCCAAAATAAACTTTTATATTTCACACTATTACTTAAGCTTGATGGTTTCAAAGATAGTTATCGGTTCTTAAAGTTTCCTTACATAGGCTCAGTCACACAGATACATATATATATAACTTTCTCAGGTGCACACGCAGTTTGCCTGCTTCAGATAGATCACTCACTCACTCACTCACTCACTCACTCACTCACTCACTCACACTCAAATATACATAGACTTTCTCAGGCACACACACAGTTTGCCTACTTTGGACAGAATGAATGTTCTCTCACAGGCACACACAGTTCAGGCTTCCTCATAAGTTGCCTAACTGAACTAGAATGAGAATCTTCTCAGGCTTCCACACAGGTTGTATTTCTCTCAGAAATACATAGATACTCTCAGGCTGCACACAGCTTGCCTGTCTAAACCAGAGCGCAGAATGAATCTTTTCTCTCCACTCAGTATTTAAAAACTGCCGTTTACTCCACCTCTAGAGCACTGCTACTGTCCAATCAGATTTCACTCCAGTCATACTTCTCAACGCCACCCACACTCAGTCATCAACCAGTCATCTCACTCACCCCTCTCTTTCACCCCCCCTTCATCTGATCACACCAAGCATTTAAAGAAACACGCGTTTAAAATCATTGCAGTTCTCTTTTGTCTTTTAATATAATTCACCTTTACATCATTGTCATAGGTTTAGAAGTAATAGTAATGACTGTGAATGAGATGAGTGGTTTAAACTATGAGACCTGTGTGTCTGTGAAAAGTGATAGAATAAATCAATTATTCAACTGTTAATTGAATCTTTGACTGCTGATTAACTAGGTTCTCTTAAGCGCTTTCATATGGTGATTAAGAGTCTGTTACCCATTTAATATCGGTTTGGCTGCTAATTTCCTAAGGAATATTGGTATTCTCAAATGTAATTCAAAGTTGAAGATATGTCCTACACAGTTGTTGACAACTCACTATTTTGTAGAATATAGATCTCATTTGAATGTGAGCCCAGTAGCTAGGTGACCTGTCCCTCTCAAGTGGCTTATGCTCTAGTTTTTCCTAAGGTGACAACCCAACATAGCATTGTACATGTGATTTTTATGACTGTTCTTTTTTCCTTATGAATTTATATCCTAATTACACCATAGGTTTTGGCCAGTTATATAGAGTTACTTTAAGTATGGGAATAGATCCAGTGGTCTTTACATCTTCTGGATGTCAGACGGTCATTGCTTTATTGGAATAGTTCTTTGTAAAATCAGCCTACAAGGCTTTCTAGCCTGCTCTTTGAGGTGTAGTTTTCAATGTCTGCTTTCTTCCATAGGGAGGATTGTGAGCCAGTAATTTAGAATACAGAGATGACCTCTCATGGAAAGATTGCCATTTGTATTCTCAAAAGAACTACAGGTGTATAGTGGAGTATACCTAGTATTGTTGTTAGCAAGTTATTCTGAACCATCTCAGACTTAGTTTTGGTATGTTCTCCTACTCTGGCTGGCAAATATTTGTCTTCAGAATCTCAAAAAGGTAACTTCCCTTCTACCATACTGTCTTCAGAATGAAAGCTTATAACATCTTGATAAAATTATCCTCTTTAAATTTAGCAGATTGCAGATAACTTTTCCAGCTGCCTAATGCAGACATTTGCCTTCATTGTGATACTTTCGTATTGGTTCACTCTCCTGCTGAGATTTTTGTTTTTAAATGTTACTTGCTTAGTTTTTGCATAGTTGATCTGGAGATTGGTAACTCCTTATGTGACCTGGAGGTCTTGGGCTTTGATTTACAAACAAGAATGTAAGTGGAAGTTGATAGTAGCTCAGGGCTGGCTCAAGTTTGTTTCTGAAGCACTCTGGCAGGATCCAAGGAGGGTAGTAGAGGAAGCTTCTTTGCTTTTCAGATTTGTCCAAAGTGGGCTGCAGATCCACGAATGCTGTCCCAAGCTGTATTGCATTGTCAGGCTGCTTTTGGCCAGCAGCTGTAAAATTGAAGGAAACAGAGCATAAGAAAGAAACCTTGTATATAGTTACATTGTATATAGTATTGTTATTTGGTTATTGGTTGTGTTTTGGTTACCAATTGTTTCTTGTTAATCTGTGCTATCTTGTAATTAATTGTATGCATTTTATTAATAAAATTTTGTTTAATTTAAAAAAAGAAAAGAAACCTTGGATAAGCCAAGCATATTCTTCGCTCTTGTCTAAAGGTCCTCAGTCCCTTCTGTCTAGCTGGTTCTCAGATTTCCTGAACTTCAACTGAAACCAAATATCTTTTATAGCCCTCAAATGCCTGTTAATTGTCAGCAGTCTTCCCAGTTTCCATCTGGCCACTTCAGTGGATTCCCTAGTTTGTATTCTGAAATAAAATAAATTTTGTGCAGCACCTGCCTTTCTCTTTTGGTGTTTCACTGCCCTTTGAATTTTCTATCCCGATAAGGCGAGGTTTCCTGTTTGGTAAGTTGTCATTAGGGTATGCACCAAAAAAAGATTTGGGTGTCCTGTTTTGAGTTTACTGAAGAGGGGGGGAAATTCAGGTAAACCCAAAGCCCAAAGCGGCAAGCCGCTTAACTTCTTTGGGATTATTAGGTAAAATTCAGCCAGAGTTTCCAATGGGAAACGCCATTCCTGGCTATCTGGGGGCCTAGGGATGCATTTTCTTACCAAATAATTCCAAATTTTCAGGGGACCCTCTACTAAGTTTCCTTTCATGATTACCCAAGTTTCAGGGAGATTGGTCTTTTGGGGGGCATGTTATGCCCCCCAAAGTACCCCTATCCACCACCAATCTCCATTATTCCCTATGGAGAAAATCGGAGGGAGTTCCTAGGTGTCTGGGGGAGGCATTTTGCAAGCAAAATGTACCAAACCTGCAGGGGACCCTACTCTCACAACCACCCAAGTTTCAGGGAGATTGTACTTTGGGGGGCCATGTTACAGCCTCCAAAGAAGGTGCCCCATCTAGTGCCAATCTCCATTATTCCCTATGGGGAAAATGGGGGGAGTTCCTAGGTGGCTGGGGGTGGCGTTTGGCAAGCAAAGTACATCAAATTTGCAGGGGATATACACCTACCTGTCCTCTCACAACTACCAAAGTTTCAGGGAGATTGGACTTCGGGGGGCATATTACAACCCCTCAAAGAATGTGCCCCTATCCTCCAATTTAAATCCTTGCAGCATTTTAAAAAAGGTACTCTACTTCCAGTGAATCTCCATTAGCTGGATGGAGAGCTGCTGCAGGATTGGCTGCTCTCAGATTCACCCCTCCCTTCCCAGATCCCCCTCCTTCTTCCCTCTTCTTGACTCACTTTACTCCAACCCCTTCCACCCCCCCCCCATCGGCCATAGGGAATAATGGAGATCGGCGGTGGATAGGGGCACCTTATTTGAGGGACCATAACATTGCCCCCCGAAGTCGAATATCCTTGAAATGGGTCATCATGAGAGGACAGGTAGGTGTATGTCTCCTGCAAATTTGGTTCATTTTGCTTGCAAAATGCTACCCCCAGCCACCTAGGAATCCCTCCCCTATTTTCTCCATAGAGAATAATAGAGATCGGCAATTCATAAGGGCACCTACTTTAGAGGGCATAACATGGCTCCCCGAAGTCCAAGCTTCCTGAAACTTGGGTGGACATGAAAGTAGGATAAGCAGAGGGTCCCCTGCAGGTTTGGTACATTTTGATTGCAAAATGCCACCCCCAGCCACCTAGGATGCCCCCATTTTCCCCATAGAGAATAATGGAGATCAGCAGTGGATAGGGGCACCTTATTTGGGGGGCCATAACATGGCCCCCCAAAGTACAATCACCCTGAAACTTGGGTGGTTGTGAAAGTAGGATTAGTAGAGGGTCCCCTGTAGGTTTGGTTCATTTTGATTGCAAAATGCCACCCCCAGCCACCTAGAAACCCCACTAACCACAGAAGCACTTTCCTCTTGCCATTCTTTAGGAATGGCAAGGGGAAAACTGCTTCCCTGCTACCTGAAGCTTAACAAAGCATTCTGAAATGCTTCGGTAAGCTTAGCTTCAGCATTCCCAAATCACTTCAGCAATGCTGAGGCTGATTTGGGAATGCCACAACATCCCAAATTGGGCCTGATTTGAGTTAAAAACCCGGATCCCAAACCGGAAGCGCACATCCCTAGTTGTCATGGATGGGCAGCATGGAGAGAAGGCAGAGTGAAGTAGTGCCATTAGAAAGAACCATCAATAGTTTACTGTAGCTGTGGTGGTTAAGATTTGTGTTGGTCTGTGCTTCCATCTCTGTGCAGAAGACCAAGAGGGTTGCTACCACACAAAATGAGATTTCATCATGTGCCACACAGTTAACAAGCCAAGAACAATGCATACTTTAGAATCCCAGTTTACTACCCCACTGTTTGTTGGACAGCCTCTACTGAAGCATTACAGTAAACCTGAGTATACTTTAACCATTACTTATAAGCTGTTTTTTTAAGGTCTGACTGCAGCCAGTGCATATAGCTAATTTCTTTCAGTGAACAAAAAGGAATATGTTTCATTGCCCATTAAGTAACTAACAAGGCTGTTGCTGATCTACCTATTCGTTCTAATGTAAGAAATGTAAACTGTCCAGAAAAGAGAGGAACTCTTAGAAAACTTTGGTTCCTAAATTCATTGTATAAATTATATAATTTAACAATAAATGAATAAAATTATATTTTCCAAAGTCTGTTCTAAACCAATACTTGTTTGGTTAGAATGGCTTGTTTTCCCCACTGATTGGCCTTCCAAATATGGGGTGCTCACATCCACTGAAAATAATTATCACATTTGATAACTTTTTTCTATTAATCCTAAATGTCTGATTATGCCCGTAGGTCAGTAACTGACAACCAGAAATCTTGCAACTAGTAGGCCATTGTCAGATCCATCTAGCTGATATATACGCACAGTGGCCTGTTACTATTGCTAAAGGTTTCTGGTTATGATTAGAGTAAAATCTGCAGAAAAAACAAATCGCAGTTTTGAGGCTTGTTATCAATGGAAGGAAGAAGAGTGTCTCCAAATCTTTAGCTATACTTAGTCTGCCGACTGATCCTGTTGGCACACATAACTTGGTGTTGCTTATGTAGATAGCAGGCTATGTATGTAAGTCTTTAATCACTGTAACTTTATTTAAGATATTTACTCTTATTTTCCAAACAAAGTAATAATTCCATTTTGATAAGCCTGTTCATCTTTCTAAGTTTAAATGGTGATGGTTCTCTCTAGCTAATTCTTTCAATTCATTATGCCTAGGTACTGCAAGGGTCTCACAACAGGGATGATCCTACATGAATTTGCTGAAATTCTTAAGCATAGTCGGGTGAGTTAAGGTTGAACTTCTATCCTTAACTCTCAAATTTTCTTGCTTTCATGGGTTTTAAGTTATTCCTGTAACACATTTGACATTTTTGTCCTACATGCTTCAGTTTTAATAAGTGACCAGTGAACTCAGGGGCTGAATCCTTGAAGCCTCTTATATGGACTTTTAGAATGTGTTACGCAGTCATGCCTGAACAACCATGCCCTCTTGTTGAATTGGTCTCTGTGTTTGAAAATTAAATCTTTTCAATACAGCAAAGGTACTGTTATGAAACAGCTTCATGACATATTTGGCGATGTTTGTTTAAAAAGCAAGTTTACACTGATCATCTCCAGGATATGTACTAATACTGGTTCATGCATCTTGTGCTGACAGAGCTGAGTGCAGCTTACCAGGCATGTCTGGTAGCTCAGTAGTCTGGCTGATTTTACACATTGCCTCAGATTTCAAAAATCAGAGGATATCAAGGAACCAGGCAAGCCAAAGTAAGTTATTATATATAAATTGTGGAATAATATTTTATTTTGGCCTGTCACGTTACTGATAATCTTATGTTTGTAATCCTAGGTAAAGTAAAACCAAGTGGCTTATCAAACTGCCATATATGATAGGCAGGCTATGTTCCATGTGGGACACAAGTTGTGCAGGCTTGTATTATACAATTGAAAACCTCATTTTTCCCCAAAAAGTTTTGATAAACCTGCTGTTTTATGTATGAAACAAAGCCACCAAGAAATTACTTTCATAATTCCTGTAGGAGAATACCTGCTATATGAATTGCTTGTAACACTTCATAAGTAGCTTTCTCAAGACCAAGGAACAATTGGCATATGCTTTTTAAAAAAAACTTATTTCAGGATTACATAGTGATATGTACAGGTCTTACAAGTATAACTTAAAACCTGCAAATGCAAGAAATCTTGTTTAGTTTCCCCCTTAATTTGCCCATTTTGCTTAAGCATTGTAGCATATTTTCCACTGCTTTGACTATCTGCAATCCAAGGCATAATGTTGAATAGAAAAGGAAAGCAGCCCAGTCCTGAGATTTGCTATGGAAACATGTGAGTGTGTAAGGTGGGATACTACTAGTAGCTTTGCCAATGCACTACTTCAAAGCATGATATTAATCAGTCTGTCTTAAAGATCTGGTTGAACAGCTGTAATGGTTAAACTTGTAGTTTGTACCTGACAAAATCACAGTGCGATCCTAAAAAGAGTAACTCTTAGACTGGAGTAACTCTGCTTACGATTGCATTGTTATACTACCAAACATATTTAATTATCATGTTCCAAGTTATGTTGACCAATATAGATGTAATTTGGAAATAGTATGGTTGTTTCTTAATACAAATAATGTTTCTTGTGTGTGTGTGTGTGTGTGTGTGTGTGTGAGAGAGAGAGAGAGAGAGAGAGAGAGAGAGAGAGAGAGAGAGAGAGAGAGAGAGAGAGAGAGGAGAGTCCCATTCATATTTCAGTTTAAAGTATTGGCATGATCATTTGAGATTCCTAAGAGAATGGCATATAGTGTGAAGAATCTTAGAGAATAAAAACATTTGAAAGATTCTAATTTCAGACTGTTTTCCCTTTAAAAGGGTTCTTGGATCCTGAAAAGAAGCTTTTTTCTCATCGAATATTGTCGAGGGACGAATGTATTGATCCATACTCTAAAACTGGGAACCTTAGGTATGTATTGAGAGAGGGAGTGTTTATAAGTAATATGAAAAGCTTACTGCTAGCCACGGCTGACCTCTTGGTTTTACCTACTGGCCATATGAGCATATAGTGAAAGATCTGGTGCTGATTTTTAGCAAAAAAAAATAAAATCAGCTTTTCCCAGTCTCCCTGCATTGAGGTAATAGTTTTTCTGTAAGAAAGACAGAATAAACTTTCTGTTTGCAAATTTCAAAGCAAATAACAATCACGCCTTTGTTCAGTCATTCCCTTTAAGTACTTGTTTGGGGTCTCCCACCCTTTTGAGCTTGCAGGCAACTTTGTAATTCTGACACAAGTTGGTAGGTGCAACACAAAAATGGCTGCCACGAGAGGTAGAGCAAACCATAAAATGTTAGGGAGTGAGGTCATGCATAGTTGCACATGTAACTCTTCAACTTCCGTCAGAAACTGACTGTTTAACCGAATGCCCTTTAAAATGAACATACCATTTAAAAATATTTTCTTGTATACATCTTCAGTTATGCACTGAAAATCCTTTGACTATGATGGTAGCTGCTGCCAAAGTAACTTTTTAAAAATCTGCATGGCCAATCAGAAGTCCTGCCGCTTTCAAAAAACGCTTGGTAGCACCAGAAAATGTGTTGGCAGACACCATGTTGGGACCCCTGTCCTAGAGGTTCATTGAGTATTCGGTTCAGAGGCACAGTTACATGTATGCATCTCATGTGAGGGAGATGTATGCAGCTGCCTATAAAGAAGGAGGTTGTGAAAAGCAGTTGAAGTTCTGAACATAGCAATCACAGAATCGTGTCCTTTAATGTATCGGTGAGTTGACCAAACTATCCTTTGGTGTGAGAACTTATTCTGGAATGGTTTATTTGTCTGAATCATCCTGGCATATGGTAAAGAGGATGTTACCATGTATCAAGTGCAGATATGTAGTAGGATGGTAAAATGGTGGCCCATTAGTCCATATGGATTGACTGTTTCTATGAATACAGGTTTTTAAAAGCTGTTTCTGTAAAATAAGTATTTTGAATAGAGTATTCACACCACTTGTTAAGCTTTATTAGTGTTACAGGCCAAACTAGAACTTGTGATCCTTATGCCAGGGTGGTGAAGGAGATATTCAAAGCTCAGCATAGAAAGGTAGGTACTAGGGCTGAACTCATTCACCTGCCAATTTTTTTCTCTTTTAGAGGATATTACTTCTGGTCTTAGGGCCTCAGTAGGCTAAAAGTAACTTCTAAAAACCAAAAATGGATTCCAGGAGCTTATTTTAGCTCTGATCATCTACCCACACTACGTTTTAAATCTTCCCCTGTCCACTTTTTAGGAATTTAGCTCAAGCTAGTGTAGTACTCTCTACAGCTAGTATTACCTGAGAACTTTGCCCACTGGACTGGTGGTTTCAGGTGCTACATAAGCATGTATGTGCCAGAACATGTGAGAAACTTCCTTACCTGGTCATAACAGTTGTTTTTAGTAGGTTCAATATTCAGGAGACGTCCTAAACTCAGATAACTTCAGAATCCTCTGATTGAACATTACCTTCTTACGTAGTGGGATCAGTTGAGCAGAAGCTCGTGAGTAGAGATGGGTACGAATTGGAAAAAAATGAACTCTGCAGTTCGTGATTCGTCGCATTTCATGAACCACAAACTTCCATGAACCTGCCCTGGTTTGCGAACTGGTTCGTTTGGATTGTGAAAACATCACACCCAGGTCAGCAAATCGTCACTTCCGGGCCAGCAGAAGGTCTGCAGGAACATCCCCTATTGCCTAGGAAACTGATCAACGAACCAGCCCAGTTCATCACGAACTTTGGTTCGTATTTCAGTTCATGCCCATCTCTACTCATGAGCTCAAAGGCTGCTGTGGTGTCTCTACATATGGAGGTGGAAATAACGTCTGGGCAGGGTAGAACTCTATTGGATAGGTGTGATTCATAACTGCTTTTATTATCTGAACTGAAGAGCTTAAATCGTTTTTTCAATTTTTTGTTACATAACTTATATTAGGGTGCCTTCTCTTCTCAGTGTCAAAAAGGCTTCATATTATGATGATGATAAAATTGCTAAGTAAGTTGCTCTGAGAGGCCAAACTAATAGTATTAAGGGATTTCATAGGTCAATTTCAAATTACTCTCTTTTTTCACCTATGCTTAGTTGATGTGTCTTAATAGAAATATTATTAAATAACAATCTAATTAGTCTTGTACTGATTCTTCTGTTTCTAGAAATTTATTCCCTTGTGGAGATTCCATGGTTTGCATTATTGATGACCGAGAGGATGTTTGGAAATTTGCACCTAATTTGATAACTGTGAAGAAATATGTATACTTTCAGGGCACAGAAGATATTAATGCACCACCTGGATCAAGGGAAGCTCAAACAAGAAAGAAAGGTATTTCTTTGTGCGCATGTGTGTATACATTTACATTTGCAATATTATGTTGTCTAGGCCATAGTAGGTTGGGATTCCTTTTCAGCCAGTATATCTGGAGGGCAGATTGTACTGTAAATGTCCGAAGTATACAAAGGAAGTTTTATGGTTTTAAATGGCGAAGAGTTAATCAATAGTTTCATACCTCTGTCAAAAATTTCCAAGCTACATTATTATACAGCATTTGTAAAATTTTGAGAAATACATACTGCCTTAAAATGTGTCTCTGTGGTTCTGCCTCTGTGGTTCCAACTGAGATTCCAGCAGTGGCAAAGGCCTCGGATGCAGAGAAGGGAGGGGCTTAACTGAACCTGTTCCTCCTCCTTTCTTCCTAAGTCTCTCCTCTGCAGCCTGGAGAAGATAAGAAACCTCTTTCCTGGCTTGCCGTTTGGCCCCTTATATGGGCCAAGCTTAATTACATACATGCCCAACAGCCTTCCCTGACCTGTTGCCCATTGCCTGATAACCTGGCTAGTCTGGTCTAGCTGCAGCTGCTGTTGGCAGCTCCTCAAAGACGTATGGGAGCTATGCATTGCCAGGTCTGGCGATGCCAGCCTTCTGCTGTCGGGGCAGCCCTAGGAGCAGTTGGCAACCTGAAGTCGGGGCCAGAGTCATGGCGACCTGCTGCAACCAGGGTAAGTCTGGGAGAAGGTAGAGTCTCGGACAATGATTTTGATAGAAGCTATTTTTGTGGAAGCTTTGTTTACTTCTAAAACATCTAGCATTTTGTAGTGTAATATGATGGACATGACTAATTCCAGCTCTTCCTCTTCTGAGGAACAGCCAATGAGAGCTGGCAGAAGGCTGGGACTGGAGTCAGTTGGAATTTATTAATGCAGTTAGTGAGAGGAAAGAGAGGGTTTTGGAGCTGCTGAGGAGTAGCAGAGAGAATAGCTGGCTGTTGACACTTGGTAACTTACATTATAACCATTCACTGTTATAAGAGTGTGGGGTTATATGTGCATCTCTTTAATACCAACATTTCTTTGTGTTTTAAATCATTTGCTCCAGTGATCAACAACTTGTAAATAAAAGTGACTCTTTTTTCTGTTTTTACCCCGACTGACTTGAAGCTGTAGGCTGAGGGGAAATAAAACACCCACAGGAATATCAAGCATTCTGGTCACAATAAATGGGCCTAATTTGACTAAATGGTGGCAGTACATAGAAGGAGTAATCATTGAACTCCCTTTCCCCAGTAGCCATAAGCAGTAGCTGGGTGAGAGGTACTGAATATAGGGAGCTGGCTGCCAGTCTGGTGGAGCCTCTGGGAAGAGGAGAGAAAGGACCTGATGTGGATTTGGGCCAGGAAACTCTACCTGATAAATAGAGGTTAGACAGATGGTGTATTGTGACTGGCTTTAACTGCCTGTGATGCCCAAACCTGGTTTTGATAGGTGACAGTGTGAAAAGTGGTCAGATATAATTTCACCTTTTGTTATCTAAATTAGCATAACTGAATTAAGCTGCTTTAGTTTTAGAGGGGTGAAAGATAGGCTTCTAGTCTCTTTGTCCCAAAGCATTTTAGTTCGTTTTTAAACACAGATTATTGAATTTATCTCTTTTTAATTTAGCAAATCATTCCTCAAAGCTAACTGAAGCATCTGATGCAACGGTAGTAACAAAAGATTCTGAAGAAGTAAAGAATGTTGAAAATGTAGAAGAGCAAAGTAATGGTATTAGAAAATCAGCAAAGGAAGTAAATGGCAATAACTCTGTCTGCGATGAGCCATCATCCTGGGATTTAAGTTTTAATGATAAAGTTAAAGAAGGAGACTGCTTAGAAGATCCTGGTCACATAGCAAATGTTACTGACACAAATGAACTGATAAGTGCCAAGGAATCTCATGTGTCTTCAGAAAATGATAGGACAGTTGTAGTCAAGCAGCAGATTCATGACAACTCAAAAAATTGCTTGGACTTTGAATTGTCTAGTGATAGTGAAAGTGACAGTGGGTTGGATGCTAGGAAATCAACGTCCTCTTCTGCCTCAGACAGTGAAAATGAAGGGAAAAGAAGCTGGAGAAAATCAAAGAAAACTATACAGGAAGAAAGTACGTTTCTCCTGGGAACTGAAACTAATGCAGAAAAGGATGGACAGATGAATTATTCTGGAGACTCAGCATCCTCAGCTAACAACAATCTCCATCCCAAAACATTTGATTTAGAAGTACATGAAGAGAGTGAACAAGATAGTCTTTGTAGTCTAGGAAATGGATGTGTTGACAAGAAGGAGGCCGAGACAGAGTCCCAGAATAGTGAACAATCTGGGATAACTGTGGGAGAATCTTTAGATCAGAGTATGGAAGAAGAGGAAGAAGATGATACAGATGATGATGATCATCTAATATATCTTGAAGAGATTCTTGTTCGAGTGCATACAGATTATTATTCAAAGTATGACAAATATGTAACAAAAGAAATTGATGAAGTTCCAGATATAAGAAAAATAGTGCCAGAACTGAAACAAAAAGTATTGTCAGGTGTTACTGTATTATTTAGTGGACTGTATCCTACAAATTTTCCCGTAGAAAAGACTCGTGAGCATTATCATGCTACCACACTTGGAGCCAACATTGCAAAAAATCTAGTATTGAATGATGATGATCCCAATAAGCCAACCCACCTTATTGCAGCTAGAGCTGGTAAGTGCAATGTTGAGTGGACTTAAACTATGAGAGAAACATTTACAAGTAGTGGTGTGCTCCCCCAAAAGATTCGGGGGGGGGGAAACCTGGAATTACAAGAACCCTGAAGCGGCAAGCTGCTTCGGGAATCTGGTATTTAGCTCACTTTGGCATGCTCCATAAAGATTCGGAGCATACTGAAGTCAGGGGGAGCAAACTCCCCACCCACCCTCCCCACTTACCTAGCTGGCAGAGAGAGGGGAGGCTGGGCGGCGGGAGGGTGCCACTGCGGCGGCGGCACTCACAAGGCTGGAACGGCCTGGAGTGGGCTCCTCTTCCACCACGCTGTTGTCTGCGGGGGCCGCAGTGGCCAACTGGGCGGAGGAGAAGGCTGGAGCCGCCGCCTCCAGCCCTTCCTGCCCCTCAAATGGCTGTTGTGGTGGCTATTTGAGGGGCAGAAAGAGCTTCCTCTGCCTCATTTGCCGCTGTGGTTGCCATTTAAGGAGCAGGAAGGGTCTTCACCTCCTCTGCCATCGCTGCGGCTCGCGGGATGGCCCAGAGCTGGCTCCTCTGCTGTTGCGCCGACACCTGTAGGGCCCGCAGTGGCCAGCTTGGCAGCGGGGAAATCTGGAGCCGCCACCTCCAGCCCTTGCTGCCCCTCAAATGGCCGTGGTGGAAGGGCCTCCCCTGCCTCGTTCGCTGCTGGCTGGAGGGAGGAGGGGAGAGTTTAAAGGGTAAAACGCCCCCTGCACCGTTTGCAAACAGCACGGGGAACATTTTTCCCTTTAACCCCCCCCCCCCCGCAGGCATGGAAGGCCCTTTAAATTTCAGCTGGCCGGCGGGCCCCAAAGTGACCCGAATTGCTTCGGGAAGCTTTGATTTGGGTATCCCAAATCGCTGGCCCCAATTTGGAAAACCCGAATCTACAGATCAGAAACCCGAAGTGCACACCCCTATTTACAAGTAATGGTTTTTATTGATATGTGGTGATCTGTAGCTTATGGTAATGCAGTAAGCCTATAGATTTGTGATTCAAAGATTTCTGCATGAGTATTTTAAAAGAACTGTTGAATGAACTGATAGTCTTTCAAGCATCCTATATAATCTATCTTTTAATTATTTCATTTTTGCATCTTACTTGCCTCATCATCTATAACTTGCATCCATGGACTAATTTATGGCTAACTTCTTCTACTGAGAATGTTAATGTTTGATTGTTTAAATAGGTACAGAAAAAGTCAGGCAAGCTGAGAACTGTAAAAATCTCCATATTGTAAATCCAGACTGGTTATGGAGCTGCTTGGAGCGTTGGGACAAAGTAGAAGAACAACTCTTCCCTTTGAAGGATGATTACCTGAAAACAAAAAGGTAAAACATAGCTAATTTAAATGATGCAAACTCTAGTTTTCCATAAACTTAGCTCATTGATTAAGCTAGTAAAAATGAATCAGATCAATATCCACTTAATGTGGATTTGGAATTCTCTTGGAATAGCGAGAATACAGAAAAATATATAAAACACAATAAAGAAATATGAAGTATGGGAAGGTTGTTTTCTTCTCAGAATCCCCATGAATTTGATCTTCAAAACAATTTCTACATTCAGTAGAATGTAGTACTGTCCCATGAAATAATCTCACTAATTATGAGCAAAATAGAAAAGAGTCCAGTAGCACCTTTAAAACTAACCAACTTTACTGTAGCTTAAGCTTTCGAGAATCACAGTTCTCTTCTTCAGATGCAACTAATTATGAGAGCTCTGCATAGGAGGCTTTGGCTGGAATCTCCAGTAAATGGTAAAAATCCTTCCTCAGGACCATTTTTGTGCAGGTGGGATGGTGCTGCTAAGCTTTGCTTCCAAAAATTCAGTTGGCAAAGGAGTGTTGGTATTAAGGCTCGCAAGGGAAAAGGAGCCAGGAGAAAAGCTGTAGGAGCATTCAGCTCTCTTGCATTTGTTTAAACATTCATAGGATCAGGGCCTGGCAGTTAGATGCCATACCATGTTATATACATGTTACATACAGCTGGACCTTGGATTGGATCCAGCCTGCCTTTCCATTTCCCATTTCCCCTCCTTTTTTCAGCCTCCGTCCCACATGGCTTTGTCCATACATGTCCTGTGATCCCTAGCATAGTTTTTACAGTGTTTAAAAAGGACCCTCACTTTTTCACCAGTGGAAAAAGCTGGTTAGATCCAACCCATTGAATCTCAGAGTTCTATATTATGAAATGATGGAATGTTTCTTGTGAAATGTCAGTTTGTATATTATAATGCATTGTGTTTTTAAAAGGTCATGGTATGGAACCTTCAAATAAGATCCATAATTTCAATAACGTGAACTCATGTGCACATTTTCTATGGATATAATAAATGGTGTTTTGTTCTCAATGTAAACAACATATTTTGTTTGATGCAGTCTAAAATCTGATGACTGAGACTGAATTCTTCTGTGATAATTGCTATTCCAGCATTTATCTCCAAATATAGAATTCTCTGGAGATAATGAAAGCATCTAGCATGCAGATTTATGTTTATGTGGATGTGGAATATGTAGTTTAGTCTACACAGTATTTAATTATCTGCAAGCAAATCTTAATAGAAATTACAGTGACTGCATGTACTTGACTAAAAGCTAACAATAAGGCAGAACTAGTAAAATAACAGGGCAGTAGTAAGCATCTGATCTTTTTCACTTGAAGAGATGAAGACACTGGGACATTTGGGTACTCTTCTTCCCATGATCCCAGGAGACAGGAAGCAGGTCACTCACTTCCATCTCCATTGGGGAGAGAGTACCCACCCACCTTCAGTTTTTTCTTCCTGACTCCTTTGCAAGCGCAAGATTCCTAGAGAGCTCTGCAATTTTTCTTTCTCCTTGAGCTCTCAAATTGGTTTCTTTTTGTCGCTGTTTCTTCCCTGTTCTCTGTTGCTAGCCAAAAAGAAAAAATATTCTTCTGTCTTGCCCCCCCCAATCTGTCCCTTGCAGGCCACTCCTTCACATGGAGGAGTGGCCTCCGCTGCCTCAGCAGCAGAAGCCTCGAATGCAGTGGCATGCTCATTCCAAGAGACCAAGCAACTCATTCCCCAGCAGGACAAGAAAACTCTCACTCTTCCCAAGGAAGAGCCACTTGCTCAGGCTCAGAAAAGCACTTGGGTTTCTTGGCACAAAAGGCCAGACGTGATAAGGGGCTCTGTATAACGAGGAGCAGATTTCTGCAGTGGGGAGCAGTAAGCAGGCAGGGGCTCTATGCACTTTTGCAGAACTGAATGAAGAGGATGCTTTCTCTTGTGCTCCTGCTTATAGGCTTGGATGGACCAGTAAAATCTGCATTTCTGCATGCTAGATCAGCAGTGGGAGGAGCAGCAAGCTCCACAAGAAAAAGACTTCACCGAATATCCTGCTTTCTGTCTCCCATTCCCCCAGAGGTCCTCCCAAATGACAGGCTCTGCAAAGAGGTGCAGAGCAGTTTGTTTCTATTATATCTGGCCCTGCTGGGTCTGTAGGAAAGCACTCCATGGGCCACCAAGTCATCCTTTTCTTCCTAGAGCTGAGAGAAGCATTCCTCCGCCTTTATCTCTGGGCACTCAGATCAGGATTCGGGGTGTAGGGGGGATTTTAGGGCGAGGATGACCCCCTTTCCTGCACACACATGGAGATGCAACATTCAAACTTTTATTTCAGTGGAAGAACTTCCCCATGATGATGATGATGATGATGATGATGATGATGATGATGATGATGATGATGATGAAGAAACGTCAGGAACTACAATGCCAAGACCATGGCTATACAGCCCAGAAAATCCACACATCGTTCTCCGGCCGTGAAAGCCTTCGACAATATAACTTACCCTTGCTTCTCTATAAAGTGCTCAAGCTCTGTGTCCCTAAAGCAGAGCAGTTCTCAGACTCAAAAGACGGCTATGACAGAGGATGTGGAGGTCCTGTCTGATGCTAAGGAACTAGAGATGGTTTTCTTTTTCCTTTGTTTCTTCACCTCAGAAATTAATGAGGATTAGGCCATTCCAGTCAGCCAGAGATGCCATATAGACCATTTCAGAAAGCTATGCTTCTAAGACGTAACAGGTACTTTCAAGTCCTCATGGTGGATGCCCCTGTGGGAAGTGTGGCTTCCAGCCTAGACCTACCCAGGGAAGGCAAGTGATCTTTAAAGGACTCTTCTGACTATAAAAGTGATGCCTCTCTCCATGGATCCCACAAAGCAACAGCTTTATCTATAAAGGCTTCAGCAGCCATTTCCCTCATAGTCAGACCATTTGTCCTTCAGTTAATTGTTCAGGGAATATCCAGACTTGACTAACCATCAGTCTGCTTACCTCCACAGACAAGAGCATTTTGCTTCATTTCAGATGCCAGCCTGGACTCTATAAAGTTTTCAGCCAGAGCCATCGTGTTACGACCCTTTCTTTCTCTTGGGTAGATTTGGTCTTTAAGCCTTTTATTCTTGTCCCCTTTTTAGTAGATTGCTGCCACCCAGAATTAAATTCCAGAATAATTTACATTTCTCCTTTTAGTAATGTGCCCAAGGGTCAGGCTTTTTCGTGGTACTGTGTGGCCCTGAGGATAGGAATGGGATATAGGAATGACAGATACTCTAGAATATTTTTTTAAAAAAAGTAAACTTTTATTTTTATAAGAAGCGTATCGGTTTCATATTTCCAAAACTTGATGGTTTCAAAAGAGTAGTTCTCAATTCTTAAAGTTACTTTACTTAAACCCAGACACACAGATCTTATCTCAGGCTTCACATACAGTTTGCCTGCTTTTGATATTAATTTCTCTCTCAGTTACAAGTAAGACCTTTTCTCAGGTGCACACACAGTTTGCCTGCTTTCTCCTGACTTAATGTTCTTTCACAAACACACAGTTCAGGCTTCCACACAGGTTATATTTCTCTTAGATGACATACACAAGCTCAGGCTGCACACAGTTTGCCTGTTTTCTCCTGACTAAATATTTATCTCAGAACTGCTTAAAAAAACTAAGGCTGCACACAGCTTGCCTCTCTTTCCCTGACTGAATCTTTTTTCTCCACTCTCAGTCTTAAACTTCCTTCGCTCCACCCACACTTTCAGTCATCAACCAATCATATCACTCACTCATCCCTCTCTTTCACCCTCACTTTTCATCTATACCACAGCAAGCATTTAAAGACACATACACACATTTACTTAAAATCATTGCACATGGTTTCTGCAGTCATAGCCTGCATGAATCTGCAGTTCAAGATCCAGACCAGCAATGCTACCACAAAGACCAACTTAGCCACTTGGCCTTTTTCTAGGTGGTAAATTTTTTTGCACAAGCCTCAGTGAGATCTTAGTGGAGACAAAGGATAAGAAGAAGGCCATGCCTTTTTGAAGCATGAGAAAAGGACCAGAAATCCAAGCGTTACAGCTCCATGGCCTTTTCAGTGTCACTGGTCCTTTCCCTAATTTCCTAATGGCTACAAAATGTCTTCCAGATCCAGGCAAAGATACAGGCCTGCCAGTCAACCCTGTTCCTCTGGCCAAAACCCCACCCCAAGTAAGTCAAACAAGTGTCAACAGTCCAACTGACTTCAGATGGTTGCCGGTGAGAGAGCAATTGCTACTCTTTGCCCAGATCTGTTGAATTAATCTCAACCCATTAGACAGGATACTGGCTCCAGAAAAGCTACAGTGAACCATTCACCTATTGAAGATGGGAGCAGTCAGACCAGTTCCATCACATCTAAAAAGCAAAGATGTTTACTTAGTCTTTTTCACAGAGCCAGAACTCAATGGGTTAGAGGCACTGGAAATTTAAGATTATCGTAGACACAGTTTTACCAGAGGGGTTCTTTACAGCCATAGATCTCACAGAAGTGTACCTTCACATCCCCATCCTTCTTGCCCACAGACATTTTGTAAGATTCACCTGTTGAGACCTTCATTTCCTATTGAAGGCAATGCTATTTGTGCTCCCTGTTTACAAAGATGATGGTAGTGCTGGTGGCGGATCTCTGAGTGAAAAGCATTCACATCTGCCCTTATCTAAATGACCTTCTCCTAAGGTCTCTAATCAATATCAAGACCCTGTGAGACCTGTTAACAGTCCATCATCTGGAAGGCTACAGTTTTCTGATAAATCATTTGAAGAGCCAGCTTATTCCATTGAACACTTGGATGCCCAGATAGACTCAGCACAATGCAAGCTATTCCTTCCTGCAGAGAAAAGCAGGGACATTAGGGCAGCAGTCAAGTTTCTTGTGTTGCTGGAGCATGGTTGGCAGGTGCCTCTGCAGTATCAGGTTCTCCCGATTCCCTGGCTTTGGCTCTTATTCTAAGTCAGATGGAGTTATGACAGATTGCCAACCTCAATGTCCTTGTCTGAATGGACAACACAATAACAGAAGCCCACCAACTGCGATTCTCCTGTTTTGGGCCGAGATTAATCTCTCTATGGACAGAATACATAAATGACTCAGTGTACATGTGCACTGACTTAGTCACAGTTATCTGGATGCTGGGGAGTAGGCACTGAATAGCCAAGTGTTTGGGGCTGCAGCAGGATAGGGGAGGTGAGAGAGTCACACTCTGCTGGCAGAAATCCTTTTACAGGCAGAAATGTTGGGCTGGATCTAAGCAGATCCCCCCCCATCAAATTAACCCTATTTTATTCTATGAGACCCATTCTGCCTACAGTTGCAAAATTTGGATAAGGAACCCAGATTCATTACATAATGATAGATTGAGTGATAAAATTCTTGTCAATTGTGGCACAAAGCTCAATAATTTTTTTGAGAATATTTATATTATGAATTTGCTTTTCTACATGTCTTTATAGTATGTCTTATATTACCTTATTTTACAAAAACATTTCTCTTAAGATATTTGTTAGCTGTTTCTCCCAAAATCTTACAGCAAAACATAAAGCATAGTAAATTAATTAGTAAACCTGTTATCAATAAATTAGAGAAAGCAACTCCATAGAATACCATTAAAACAGTTTGACAAGAAATAGTTTAAAAAATAGCTGAAAGCGAGATAAACTAGCATAATTCATTAAAGATGTTTAAACAGAAGGGGAAAAGCAAAGATCAAAGCTGAAGAAACTGTGCAGCTGATCTGTAGTTGAAAGTTCCAACCAGTTACTGTATTCTGTGTGTGTATTTTCTTAATTCAGAATGAAAAATGTGTGCAGCTAATTGTTAACTTAAAATGTCTAAATATTTAATTTACCAGAGACGACAGCCCTGCCATGTTTCCAGACATTCAGAGTGCTTTCCAGACTGCTCTTTTTCATCCAACTCCCATCCATCCAAAGTGTCAACCTGGTCCTGAAGTTCGGCTTTATGATCCTAACACTGGAAAACTAATTAGGAAAGGATCTCAGAATTCAAGTCAGTCTCTCTATATTCAGGCACCAGCTCCTCCCCTCACTCTACCAGTCCATGGGGAGCATTCTTCTTTCAGGTACATGAAACTATAGCTTGGCTTCATAAATGATTTGTGTGGCAAGATTTTTCCCCCCATACTCAAAAGAAATCTTGTTTTAGTTACCTTTTGGGGAAAGCTGAAATACCATGGAATGTCACAGTTCTGTTGCTAATGGGTTTTTTTAATTAATAGCAGATTACATACAGAAAAATCAAAAATACATTCTAGTTTCACATTTATTTTCTAGAACAAAATTCTGCATATGAATTTCAGCTTTACACAAGCAAGATAAAATAATGTGGACTTTTGTCTTTGAAATAAAATTCAGCAAGCATTTTTTTCTTTTTGGTAATAGTAATAATACTCATTTTATTTCAAGACAGGATTCCAAAATGATCATCTGATAGCATTTGAATTTCCTATTATAAATTATGATTTCATTTTCAAAATTAGAAAAAATATATATAAAAATAATTTAGCTGCAAATCAAATTATATTTGGGAATTGGATGGAAATTGGATTGTTTACATTATGAAGAATTGATGGGGTAGTACTGAATGGGATGAGAAACGATTTATTGGGTGGGGGTGGTTGGTTTTTACACTCTGCCCATAGGATAAATTGTGATTTTTTTTAATTGGTACTGGCCACTAGGATTAGTATGGATTTTGAATGGATAGATTATTTATGGAGATTTATGTATTCAACCTTGATTGATTGATTGATTGATTGATTACTGGCCCAAATGATTAACGGTATGCTGGAAAATCCCGGAGTTGCAAAGTTCTAGTGGCTGGAGGAATTAGAGTGAGTCAGAGGGTGGTGGACAAAGACAGTGGCCGGTATGGGGCCAGGATCCCAGTCCTCTGGGGACGAAGGAGGTATGGTGGTGGGATGCACGCTAGGATGAGAAGGACATGGAGATATGGTAGGGCTCGGTGTCCTTCGTAACCTTCTCATCCTGAGAAATGCTGGATGTGGAGTTAGGAAATTTAACCCCCCTTCAACAGTGATGTTGTGCCACACTAGGTCTATAAATAATAAAACCAGAACGCTGCATGATTATTTTGCAGCGAATGATATGAATCTGGTGTGCATGACTGAGACCTGGGTAAGGGAGGGTGAAACAGTCGCCTTGAAAGAACTGATCCCCTCCGGGTTCTCAGTCCTCCATCAGTCCCGAATGGGAGGCTGGAGGGGAGGGGTGGCGATTTTTGTCTGAGAGTCGTTTTCGTTCAAGCCACTTCCCGCCCAGAAGATCTCTGGCATTGATTGTGTGGGCCTAGTGTGGGATGTCAAGGAGAGTTTGGCTATCTGTGTGGTGTACCGACTGCCTAGCGTACCAGCAGATACCCTGTCGCATCTGCTGGAGGCAGTAACAGGGTGGGCTTTGGAGTACCCAAGACTTGTGGTGTTGGCAGACTTCAATGTCCATGCTGATGATGCTGCCTCTATTTGGGCTGCCGACCTAGTGTCTTCCATGGCCGCACTGGGACTGTCCCAGTTTGTATTGACTCCCACACACCAAGCAGGACACACGCTAGATTGGATCTTTGAGATGGGGATAAATGTGGGTCTGGAAGTAGTTGAGCAGGTGCCATGGTCAGACCACTCAGTTTTGAAGGCCCGGCTGGATATCCCCCCCCCCTTGCAAGGACGGCGAGCTTATTTATGCTTGCCCGTGAAGACTCATGGATCATATTGGTTTCCAGAATGCTCTGCGGGATCCAATACTCCCTGGCAGTTTGTTAGATGAGCTGGTGGAAGACTGGTAAGTCCGTCTCTCCAAAGCCATCGACAAAATCATCCCCTGTTGCCCGCCCCCGCACCAGACTAGCTCTCTGGTACACTGAGGAGCTATGACGGATTAAGTGGGAACTAAGACAGCTTGAAAGAGTGTGGCAATGATCTCGCGATGAAGAAGCAAGAACATCTTACAGGACGTTTATGAAAGCCTATGAGATGGTGGTGAAAGCTACAAAGAAGGATTTCTAGGCAGCTTCCATTGCGTCAGCTAGCTCACGCCCAGCAAAATTATTTAATGTGGTTTGGTCTTTGGTCTCCCTGTTGGGGGGAGACTCTCAAATTTTAAATTCGAATATTAGCTGTGAGGCTTTTGCAAGCTTTTTTGCTGACAAAATCTTGTCTCTCTGCCACGACTTGCCAGCAACAGTATGTGAACTAGAGCCCCCTTGGCCGTCTACTGGGCCAATATTAGATCAATTCAGCCCACTCTCTGGAGATGAGATTGACAGGACCCTGTGAGCAGTGAGACCTACCACGTGCTCCTTGGACCCGTGCCTGCCATGGCTGGTGAAGGCCAGTGTGGATGGGCTACGGACTGCCTTGGAGGCCATTGTCAACATGTCTTTGAACTCTGGGATCTTTCCTGGAGCATTAAAGAAAGCTGTGGTTAGGCCTCTACTGAAGAAACCATCTTTGGACTCCACTGACCCAGTCAACTACTGCCCACTTTTGAATCTTCCGTTTCTGGGTAAGGTGATTGAGCGGGCAGTGGTGGAGCAGCTGCAGGGTTTCCTGAATGATTCCTCATCCCTAGATCCCTTCTAGTCCAGCTTCCGCCCAGGTCACGGGACGGAGACGTTGCTGATCACCCTCACTGATGATCTCCGCAGGCAGCTGGATCATGGCGGATCGGCGCTGCTGATATTTTTGGAGTTGTCAGCAGCGTTCAACACAGTCAATCATGATCTATTGACCCACCGCCTTGCCAATGTAGGGATACGAGGGACTGCCTTACAGTGGCTCGTCTCCTTTCTACACGGTCAGGGACAGAGGGTGGTGCTTGGGAGAAATTGTCATCCTGCCACCCATTGGTGTGCAGTGTCCCTCAGGGGGATGATACCCTCCCCACTATTGTTCAATGTTTATATGCGCCCCCTCACCCAGTTGGTGCGGAGTTTCGGACTTGGGTGTCATCAATATGCCGATGACACCCAATTATATCTGATGATGGATGGCCGGCCCAACTCTGCCCTGGATGTTTTGGAGCATGTCTTTGAAGCTGTGACTGGGTGATTGAAACAGAGTAGGTTGAAACTAAATCCCGCAAAGACAGAGGTCCTGCATGTGGATCTGGGATCCATGGGTACAGGACTCTGGCTCCCCGCTCTTGATGGAGCACCGCTTGCGAGAGTGAGGAGCCTGGGGGTGATCTTGGATGCCTCCTTGACTATGGAGGCACAGATCGCAGCAATTGTCCGGTCTTCATTTTTCCATCTGAGACAAGCCTGGCAGCTTGTCCCCTACCTGTCAACCCATAACCTAACAGCAGAGATCCAAGCAACGGTTACCTCCAGATTAGAATACTGCAACTTGCTTTATGCAGGGCTTCTTTTGGGCTTGATCCGGAGATTACAGCTGGTTCAAAATGTAGCTGCATGGGTGATCACAAGAGTCCCAATAGGGGAACATATAACACCTATTTTAAGCCAGCTGCATTGGCTACCAGTTGAGTACTGGGACCGGTTCAGGGTTTGGTGCTGACCTATAAAGCCCTATGCGGACTGGATCCAGCATATCTGCAAGACCTCCTCTCCCTATATATACCCCAGAGGACACTTTGTTCTACGCACAAAAAACTTTTGGTGGTCCCCGGTCCTAGGGAGGCTCGCCTGGCCTCGACCAGAGCCAGGGCCTTTTCGGTCCTGGCACCGGCCTGGTGCAACTCTCTGTTTGATTAACCCAGGGCCCGGCAGGATTTATTATCCTTCCACTGGTCCTGTAAGACAGAGATGTTCTGCCAGGCATATGGCGGAGGCTAGGCTGGGCCCCCACTGGCCATACTTGACTTGACTTGAAAAGATCTGTCTACCACCCTATATATATCTATAGATATGGATATATGGGCCATGTCTGAAATGAAGCAACTCTTCCATTGCCATCTGAAGAGAAGTTTTTATTGTATGTAGTGTTTTAAATTTTATTGTAATGTTTTTATCTGCTTTTATGTGTTTTTATGTAAATTAAAATGTGCTCCGCCCTGAGCCCGCTCAGTGGGGAGGGCGGACTAAAAATCTAATATAATAAATAAATAATAAAAATTTCCTTAGCCAGTTGTTTCTTTGAATCAGACTTCAAATTTGAGCAAATTTATTGCTCATTTTGAAGGACACAACTACGTGCTTTAAAAGTACTCTGCAGAATACTGCATTTAATGGCTCAGGATACAGAATTAATGGAGGAAGATTACGCCCTCCAGGTCTTCTGCCACCTACAGATTTGAGGTTTTCTTTGTCTGATTGGAAACTCTATCCACCCTTCTTGCAAAAGTGGGTAAATTTACCCTGTTTGGCTTCTGCTCACTCAGAACAAGTGTGTTATTTATTTCTTTAATCTTCAATACCAACTACCGCAATATCTCCAGTACCAACTACAACCAAACATACTTCCTTAATGATAGGCTCAAGCTTTCAGTTAAACTCTAATTTGCCATGATGTTCATCCTTCAGCAACTTGGAATTTGTTTCTTCTCTACAAGCTAGGGTTCTAAACTATAACTTAATCCTCTGCTATTGAGCACAGCAGCAAACAAGCTCCGTGCCAATCTCAGACAAACCTTGCTTGTTTGAGATATCTGAATGCTGCTTGTAGTTTCTTGAAAGCAGGTTGTGAGTTTCACAATTCTAGAGACTGGTTTTTGATAGTTGATGGAGAGTGCCCCCAAGTTATAGCTGACTTATGGTGACCCCTGATGGAGTTTTCATTGCAAGAGACTAACAGAGGAGGCTTGCCATTGCCTGGCTTTGCAACCCTGGTCTTCGTTGGCGGTTTCCCATCCAATTTCTAACCAAGGCTGACCCTACAGCTTCTGAGACCTGACGAGCTCAGACTTGCCTGGACTATCCAGGTCAAAACTTTCAGTAGTTACTAATTTATAGATTTTCAAAAGGAGAGTCTGTCTCAGCTTGCCTCTGTGTAATCTGTGTTTGTGTGTATGTTTGCCCACGGCTCAGAACTAATTAGTCTGCTATAAGCTTCCTTCATATTAAAACTGCAGATGGTATTAGCAGTGGATCTTTTAAATATCTTTTTCTTCCTTATAGTTTGCTTTGCATTTTTAACATCCTGACTTAAAAAGAATTCTGTGAACTCAAAAGCTTACATAGTATACATGGTGAATCCAGAGATGGTCTTTATAAAGGGGGTTTTTTTGGTTACATGAATTACCATTAAGGTTATAAAACTCTTATATATTGGGAAGAACACTTAAAGCCTATGATGGTTTTTAGAATCCAGCACAAGAGGGCAGCCATTCACCTTTTACTGATGCTTGGACTTCACCTCTATGCTTCAAGGCCCTGCTTGGCTCAGATATGCCATGTACAGACTTTTTGTTGATAGGCCACCAGAAACTCTTTAGATCATAATTACAGAATATTAGAGCTGTCCTGGATCTCTAGCTGTGATGTAATGTTTTACTGGTATATTTTTACGTACATTTATAAACTGGAGATTCAGAAGCAATGTATGGCAAAGTGGGAAGAACAGAACTGGCTCATTTCACCCCCTCACGCTCAACTTTTACAGAAGCCACAGTATTATACTTTCTGTTTTGTTTGTGTTGCAGCTGCCTCTTAAGACCGGTCTGTAAGGTCAGGATTTTGAGAAATGGAAGCTTACATTAGGATTCAGGTCTAATAACCTTTATGCTTTGTCCATTATTTTGTCTTGAAATACTTGGTGCCTTCCTTTACAAGCATCTTTCCTTCCAACAAAACCAGATTGTAACAGCATTGAACCTGGCCGATTTTTTGCATTACTCTACTACTAGTTCTAGATATCTAATTAAAAATTGCCAATTTTCTTTTTTATACCTTATGTTCACAAAATGTTACGGCACAGTTAATTTTACCATTTGCAAAGTATCATAAACTTTTAACAGCCATTCTTTCTTATTAGAAAGTATTTAGGTCTTCCAGTGCCTAGTTAAAATAATTCTTGTGGTCTGAATGTATGTCAGCCAACATTCAAACTAAATATTGTTTTATACATTTTTTTTAAAGAGTGGCTTAATTATGGTGTTGTACAGTGATTCACATTCTTTCTACAAGACTAGCATGAATTTCTCATTGCTCCATAAGGCTGGGATATAAAAAGGCGTATGTATGCCCAGAGTAGAACCTTTCCTATAGCCAGAGCTTTTACTTCCTGATTTCATTGATAAACAGACAAATTGTCAATTTTTAAAAAATGCTTGAATCAACAGTATTGAAGTCTACACTGGGGTGTATGATCCAGGATTTGAGGGGAAAGTTTGGTTTGGGTGAAATTTGCTACTTTGACATGATTCTCTGGTTTGATGTTGGTCATTGGTCCCCTTGCTTCACTTTAGTTCTGGTGGGGATTCCATTCTCTTGCTTCAGTTTGGTTTAGGTAGAATTCTCTGTTTTGGGATGGTTCTGTAGTTTGACATTGGTCTTGCTACACTTTGGTTCTGGTGGGGATTCCATTCTCTTGCTTCAGTTGGGTTTTGCTGGGCTTTCTCTGAGTTGAGCTTGTATTTGGCAATGTGCCTCTCTGGCCAGTGATAGCCTTACTCCTGTGTGTTTCTTCCTGGGAGCCAGCTTGGAAACTTTCTCACCATAGGAAACCATGGAGAGTGGCTGGGGGCACCTTGTTCAAGGGCCCATAGAACTGGAACCTGGGGTCCATCCTTCCTAAAACTAGGGGGGGGGGATCTTTAGTGAATAGTCAGGAGTAGGTTCCCTGCAAATTTGGTGGAGTTTGCCTGATAAATGAACCGCTTCCAGCTCCCCATATACCCCCCCCATATAGGTTTTCCCATAAAAAATAATGGCTGAATCCTGATCTTGCTGTCCTGTATTACAGAATCTAACCAGGATCTCAGGAAACCTGGATTTTTTGGTTTCACTGAAACCTGGATCTGGATTTCCTGGGGTGAGGGTGAGTGAGTGAGTGCGAGCACGCGTATGCACACCCCTCTAGTCTGCCCTACAACTCTGTAAGAATTAAGCTTTCCTGAAGAACAAGAACTACTCTCAAAGCAGGAATTTGTAAATCCTTCCTGTCAGTGATCCCCAATGTAGTATCCGCTAATGTGTATCCTGATACCTTCTTGCTTCTTGACTCTTTGGAATAAATTAGAACATGGCAGTGGGGAGGTGAGCTTTTGGTCACTTCCTACTATTTGACTGGCTATGTAGGTACATCATAGCTCTCTGCCCTGGGTATAGCAGTTTTTCTGTGAGTCAATTCTCCTTTTTTTTGTAGAAACTGAAACCAGACAGTTGCTCTTCCCCAAAACAAATAGTTGATTCTGACTTTCCTTTGCCTCCTTGGAGCAGGGTGCAGTTCAGAAAAGACTAGAAAGTATCAGTTACCGTGGGCAGGGAACACCTGTTCAGGAACTTGACTTCTTTCACCAGTGGAGCGGTGCATGCATCAGCCATATCAAGCCCAAGAATTAGCCTACCTACGTCTCATACTCAAACTTGCAAATTATGAAGAAGCTCTGACTTGGCACAGTGTGCTGGTAGTGACCCTTCTGATTGACTGCCTTTTCTCAAAATACCACAAATACCCTGCATGTTCAGCAAGTTTGGAAACCTTTGCCTTGGGGACTGAGGAGATGTGTGTCTGTTGTTCCCCCTTTAATTGTTGTAGCGCCTGTCCTTTTCATCTCAAATTTGAGATGAAAGGCAGTTTTCTGAGATAAAGAAAAAGAAAGGCAGTTTTCTGAAATAAAAAAACAAACAAGGAGTACCATTGTAAGTGTAGAAGTAAGCAGGCAACCATGTTTTTTCCTTGTGAGGTTAGACAGTGTGCACTACCATTGATGTGACTTATGGTCACACACAGTCCCTTCTTGGCTGTATTCCAAATGTATCAGGTCCTGTAACTTTTTGCTATAAACCAGATTTTTGTTTCTAACAGACGTAGCTGCTTTTTAGTACTGTAGTGCTTACTACATCACCCCAGATAAATTCAGATTCTGTAACGGATTTGTCTGAGCCAACATCCTCAGTACCTCCCCCTCCCCCCACAACCCTCTTTCATCAGGTTCTGCCAATTTTCTGTCATCAACCACAATGACCTGGAACAACCATTCATTATTTTTACTAAAAGTAATGCACTGAAGTCTTGGATCAGTAGCATGGCAATGTTGTGTGACTTGCACTGCTATGTAATCAAAGATCTAGAGTGTTGTACAGAGACTGTGACAGGACCTGATACATTTGGAATACAGCCAAGAAGGGACTGTGTGTGACCATATAGTGCATGAGGCTCCTTTTATAGAGCCCGGTGCTCTCTTTCAGGTACCCTATCCCTATGCCATCAGTTTTGTTAGCATTGTTGAAGCTCTAAAATTCTCATTAAGAGAGGCCAGCCTGGATCCTAGATACTTCCAAGCAAGTGGGAATCAATGCAAGGCCCATGCTGAGGCTTCTGTCCAGCTTCCTGAAACTGATACTTTTTTTTAAAAAAACCCCTAAGAGTATACATTACTTTTTATTTATTGCAGTTCTAGAGTGCTTCACTGCAAAATCAGTCCCAAAGGTCTGTCTGTATCTTTTTGGTTGGTTTTAAAGACAGGGACTGCAGCATTCTTTAGATATTCTTAATGGCAAGACAATTCACAAAACCTAAAAATAGAGATTGTCTTTGTTTTCTCATCCATTATGAAAGTTCCTTAAGAGAATCATTGACCGTCTGCTACTCAACCTTGCTTGTGGAGTGTTAGTGGAATCTGTTCGTAGTACACATGGCATTGGCTGTGATTCTCTCCCTCCCTACTTCCTTGAGCTAAAATACCTGTGCCATATGAAAAATACTCAGAAGTGATTAGTGGCAGTTAGTGTTATGAGACATGAAGCCTCCCTGTCAGTTACCTGCACAGATCCATTTTACAGGATCCCTGAAATCCAGTTGTAACAGTCCACACTTTTAGAAAAAAAGTATCTGGAGAGAAGGAGGGGAGGCATGCTGACAGTTTTCAGTTGGACAAAAAGCATGCATTTTCTTAGACTTGTGCTTCCTCTGCCTGCAACCATCCAACAAATAATCTTAATGAAACATATCAGTTTCATCAGATAAAATTGCAAAAGTAGAATTCCTGAATCAATAGCTTTGCAGAAAACAAAAATACCACATCATGTCAAATGCCTGAATTCTGTTGGCAGATGGATGAGATTTTCACTGATTCCTGTCTCCTACTGTAGAACCACATAGCACAACTGGCACTATTCATGGGGTCCCCTAGAAACTGAGGGCAGTGAGTTTGAAAGGCACAGTGGGGTAGAATAGGAGGCGGGAGAGGTTAAAAAATTCTGATTGATGAGGAGAGTTCTGTTTGCAGTTCACTGAACACAGTTCAGTCATCAGAGGCTTTCTCTGTAACAGAACTTGGTTTTAGAATCTCATCAGTGAAAAAATGATTTCACAAAATGAGGTACAGCTTATAATTGAAACATTTATCCAGTAAATGTGGAAGAACCAGGTTTTGTTTTGCTTTGTAAAGTAATTCTCTTTAGTTGGATGCAGGGACTTGCTGCTTATATTGTCTTAGTATAGGAGAATCCCTAATTAATGCATGAATGGCTGAGAGGGACAAATAATTCATCATTCTCTACATCCTGATGTTTGCTATAAAGGTGTGGCTTATGCTGTAAAATTACTAACCATTAAAATTCTACTTAATGCCAAGAGATGACAGTCCTTTCTTACTACTGAAAAGGGTATTGACTAGAGGTACGATTTCCTTGAGTGTGAATTTGAAAATAGTTTCTAGAACTCTTACTGAAATCTTATCTTCTAACCCCCAACAATTCAACAGCAAAATCGAGATATCCAAGCCTATCTATTTTCCTAGTTTTGTGGTAAGTCTTAAATCTAAAGAAAACACTATAGGGGTTTTAAAAAACCCAAAATAATAGAAGCTGAGATGGAAAAAAAAATGATTTTTTTCTCGTCTCATGCAGAAAGTCAATAAGGAGTTTCCAGTTAACAAGGAAAGTAGACCATGTTTTATCTCTGATCAGAGCTGTAAGTTTAGCCATCTCCGCTAACTCCATCATTTTCACAATCTAGTCATCCATTGAAGGCAATACTGTACTTTTCCATTTTTGTGCATATTAAAAGCCTAGCTGCCATTGTCAAATATAGAAATAGAATACCATGTTTATTTTCCAACTGTGTCTCCATTAGTCCCAACAAAAAGGCTTCTAGTTTAAATTGTATGTTGATCTTCAAAATTTTCTGTGTCATCATATGAATTTGTGACCCAAAACTTTTTGCTTTAAGACATTTGTTTGACATACCTTTACTGATTTTCGCTAATTTATTAGGAGACACATTTATTATTTTGCTAATTTATTAGGAGTCACATACCACCAATACAGAATTTAAGCCCCTTTACCCACATATTTTCTCACTGGTCCATTTCTATATTATGCTCAAGAATTTTGTCCCATTTTACCATATAGTTTTTCACACATTCTTCTTTCGTTTCAAATTTCAACAAAAGTTTTGTCAGCGCCGGGCGGGTCCGTGTGGGCTGGTGGCAGGGCGTTGGCCATCCTGGCACTCCTAGGCGGGTCTGACCTCACTTCCCCTGTCACAGGCTGCCTGCTCGGCCCCTGTCACTCGACCTTCCGCCCTGGTGAAGGCTCCCCTCAAGGCCTCGGGCTGCGCCGGGGGAGGGGTGGCAGCCCCTCTCCCTCCTTGCCCCAGGAGTGGGTCTCTTAACTTCAGGGACCTTCCTCCTGTCTCTCCTCCCTGGCCTTGAATCAGAGCCCTCTTTAAATACCCTCCCCCTATCACCAGCCCCGCCCCACCTCCCAAGTCCCTGCCCCCAGGGCGAGGCCCACCACCTGGGCCAGGTGTGGCCACTTTGCTAACCCCCCCATGCTGCCAGAGCCAGCTCCTCCCGCCCTGTTATCCTCTGAGCTCTGCCTCCCCGTCTGCGCATCGTGGGGCGTCTCTGTTGGTGGGCGGGGTCGGAGCTCTTCTGAGGATGTGCTTGCCTCTCGGCGTGCTGGGCCCTGCCGCTGCTGCCAGCGCTCGCCGCCCGCTCTCAGGCAGCAGCGTTCCGGGTGGGTGGGACCAGGCCGCGGCGGGGCCTGGCGGCATGCAAGGCTCTTTCCCCGAGCCACCTCACCAGGCTTGGGCAGCTCCATCATCTCTCGGCCGCTGGGGCTCTTCCGGTGGTTGCGGGACGCGCTTCTCCCCCCCCCACGCTTTTCAGCGCTGCTGGCCCCCAGGTGAGTTGTTGTGGGGGCTCCAGGGGCAGCGGGCTCATCCTAGGGGAGCCCGGTCGTCCAGGGGATGGTGGAGCCCTCCCCGAACAAGTTTACATTTTGGAAATAACGTATTCATCATTTGTACAAAGCTCTTTTTCAAACTCTGTCTTATCGTAGTCAAAGCTCCATAATTTTTTATCTGATTTAAACCTTTCTAGCAATTGTGCATAGAAGAACTATTGACATTTATAGCCTTTCGCTATTAGATCTTCCCTTGTCTTCAATTTACAGTCTCCTTGTGAGAATTCTAATAAATCTCCATACATCAGCCATCTCTGTTTACAATCATCAAACTATTACTTAGTATACTAGGAACTTCATATGGACTTGGTGTGGTTCTTGATCAGTTTCTCTTTGTATGTGAATCTGGTTAGAGTGCACTCAACCACTCCTGGTGCCCCTGATCCCAAGTTGGAGATCATTGAGGGCCCGGATGAAGTGGCACTGGATGTGATCAAAGCTAATCTCTTTTCCTCCTTTTCCTCCTTTCTCCTTATGAGCAGGATAAAATGAATAATAATTATCTGCAGGTAAACTTGGGGAAATTAAAGTAGAAACCTAGCAGTGACAACTCGCATTCCTGTTGAAATTTTTTCCACCCCACTTCAGACTTTCAACTCAGGGAATTTTAAGAGCATCAATGCAGTATTCTCTCACCCCCCCCCCCCGCCCCGAACCTGAGATTATAATCCAATGGTGGGAGAGTTCTATCAAGTTGGTTGCCCTGAACATTGCAGGGGTAAGGGGCCCAAATTTAAATTCCTGAAGTTGAACTTTTTCTACGCGAGCACTCCATTATTTTGCTCCAGGAAACTTGGCGCCTTGAAAGTTGCTCCCTTACAGGATATTTGCCATATTGTCTAAAAGCGCAAAAAGGGATGAGAGGGGGAGCACCGTACAGCTGGCCTTGCCTGCTTGGTTTGTAATGGGTTGCTCCAGGTTTTCGAACTTCCTCCTCTGGCACTTGCAGTATACCTTGAGCTCCCAGAACTGTCGTTTGTTGTAGTGTCAACTTACCTCCCCCCTTTTTCAAATAATGATAGGCCAAAACCTTGTTGGGTTAGTCTGGGGAACTTTTTAAGTTTTTTAAGTCGATCTTAAGGCTAACTTAATAATTGCTAGGGATTTAATGCATGTATTGGCACTCAAGATGAGGATTGGTTGTTGAAAGGAGAGATGGAAAATATAGATCCTTTGGTAATAGGTTGCCCATTTTTATGATAAAAGCTCTAAAGACCGTAAGATCAACAAGTTAGGACTGAAGTTGCTGAATTTAATATTGGAACATGATCTGTTAGTGCTCAATGGCTGAAGGGGAGTGGATAAATTTAGAGACTATATGTTTTTCTCCCCTCAAGGGAGTAGCTTGATTGATTATTTTCTTATTTCCCATGCACTACTCACTGTTGCTGCTAATTTACAGGTGGTGCCTTATCTCAGCAGCGACTACCTACTGGTTACACTTTTCTTGGTGGGCTTGTCAGGGGAATATTTCCAGAATATTGGTCTGAGGGCCCAGAACACAGACTGGTCCAATGGAATAGAGGTGGAAGGAAAAGTGGCTGGTTTTTTAGATTCCTTATATCTTTCAAAATGTATTATACATCAGGAAGCTTCCTCGGAATTCCTTCTGAAAATTCTGGACAAGGTTGTGGGACTATTGAACCCAACCAGGGCCTTTTTTCAACAGGAACGCGGGGGAACGGAGTTCCGGAACCTCTTGAAAATGTTCACATGGCTGGTGGCCCCGCCCCCTGATCTCCAGACAGAGGGGAGTTTAGATTGCCCTCTGCACCGCTGGGCGGCGCAGAGGGCAATCTAAACTCCCCTCTGTCTGGAGATCAGGGGGCGGGGCCACCAGCCATGTGACAATTTTCTCCGAGGGCAACCCACTGAGTTCCACCACCTCTTTTCCCAGAAAAAAAGCCCTGAACCCAACCCTTTCTAGATACTTATGGGTGAACAAGAAACAACTTTTGCCAGACAGTAATAGTAACTGGTTTGATATCCCAGGCACTGCAAATGTTGTAGCAGAAACAAATCGCTTGGGAAGTTTTGCTTTGGGATGCCCAAACCAGCTCAGCAATGATTGGGCCAGTTCAGGAACCCCAAATCAGGCCCAATTCGGGTTAAAAACCCAAATTGCACACCCCTGCTGCGTAGAGGGGGCCATCAGTGATGTGTTTTGGCTCCTTTTTAATTGAATTTATATATGAATGATTTGTTTGTAAAGTTAAAATCACCTGACCATCACTCTCCTTCCCTAGCCAGTGTTGAAATTCCTGTATTGTTACATGCTGACAGTACTCTCCTCCTCTCCCCACACTCCTGTTGGCATCCAGCATTTACTCAAATTCTTTTTTCAATACTGTACTGGAGGAAAATTGGAAATCAATAATAATAAGTCTAAGGTTCTGATTTGTACTAAGTGACAGTTACCTCCAATTTATAACTGGAAAATTAATGGGCAAAAGTTAGAACAAGTTAACAAAAACAACGATATTCAACTTATATACTGCTCTTCAGGCAACTTAACACCCACTCAGTGGTTTACAAAGTATGCTATTATTATCCCCACAACAAACACCCTGTGAGGTGGGTGGGGCTGAGAGAGCTCCGGGAAGCTGTGACTGACCCAAGGTCACCCAGTTGGCTTCAAGTGGAGGAGTGGGGAATCAGACCCAATTCTCAAGATTAGAATTCCACTGTTCTTAACCACTAAACCAAACAAATCTGATACTTAGGAATACTTTTTCAATATAACATCATGGAAACAACATATTGAGGAGGCCCAACAGCTGTTTGAATGACTAGTGCAATAACCTGATTTTTCTTTTCTAAAGGAGGCCAGTATATATCTGCAGCACTCTCAATATATAACTTTAATTTGGGGGCTCAGTTCTTATATGGCGCTCAATTTAGATTTCTGGTTGCCACGATCAGCTTGATATCTTTTCTGCTAGATTCCTTTGAATAATCACGGGAGCAACACATTGTGTGGCAGGAACTGTACTGAGACATGAATTAGGTGTGTACTCCCTAGAGGCAAGCACCTGGGCATCTGCTTCCAGATTTTGGCTCAAGCTAATTCATGTCTCTCCGGGATTGGGTGGGCTCATTTTACTGAGAATGGATGCCTTTAAAACAATCTGGCAGAAATTGGTAACCTTCCGTCTGGATTGGCTGGGGATTTCTCCTAACGATATTGATTGTCTCACTCTGACTTTTACTAGAAATTTGATTTTGAGATGTCTTTATGATTTAGATAACCTCAGTACTAAAATTCGGGCCCATAAAGTTTGTTCTCTCTCCTCGGGACTGACATATTGAAAAACTAGCCCAGCATATTTCGACTACCTGACGGTCCCTAAATATTGATGAGCCTTTATGCTGACTGGTTTTAATTCAGTCCCAACGGTGGAAATGTCTGGCTGTTTTGGAAGGATTCCATCAGCCCCGTGGCACAGAGTAGTAAGCTGTAGTACTGCAGTCAGAGCTCTGCTCACAACCTGAGTTCGATCCTGGTGGAAGCCGGGTTCAGGTAGCTGGCTCAAGGTTGACTCAGCCTTCCATCCTTCCAAGGTCGGTAAAATGAGTACCCAGTTTCCTGCGAGTAAAGTGTAGATGACTGGGGAAGGCAATGGCAAACAACCCCATAAAAAGTCTGCCAAGAAAACGTCGTGATGCGACGTCCTCCTGTGGGTCAGCAATGACTTGGTGCTTGCACAGGGAACTACCTTGACCTTTTTTTTACCATTAGCAGATAAGACTCTGTAACTGTGCTCCATTGTCTACTGGACTGTCCAGAATTCCATAGGTATAGAACTACGTTTGTTTCTCCCTTTTTAAAGGATCTAATTTGTGTCCCAGTTCAACATAATGTCACAGACTTTATTGGCTGGAAGTGATTATAACACTACTTTGGCAGTAGCCAAATTTTTCTCCTGTGTAATTAAATCTGACAGATAGCCAGATCTGGACAACCCGGTGTTTTAGCTGTAAGGGTTATATTTGTCACTATTATTTGTTGCTATTATTATTATTATTTATATTATTATTATTATTATTGCTTTATTTTTTCATTGCTGATGCTCAAGTCTAGTCGCAAGAGCAGAGAGAATAAAATAAAGATTTCTTACTGTGCTTGCAGTTTTGCTTTGATATAAGAGATGGCAGAGGATATCTCTATATGCCCAAAGTTGTATCAAAGCTGCTGATCTGCAGCTTTATGTGGAGTGGAGTCTTGCCATATGTTAAAGAACGTTGTTGAACTAAGGCTGTTCAATATTCGATTTTAGTTACATTTTATTCAAAGTATTTTCTGTATTCTTTACCTTACAATTTGCCATGTATCATCCAAAAGATAAAGTGGGTCTAAATTTATGTTATACTTTATGGTCATGTAGTTTTACTATGCTATGGAAAAATTGGGTCCACTACTTTAGAAAAGCCATAGGCTTTGTTTTTGAAACTCACAGGTATAAGGGAGGAAACCCATAACACACAAACTCTTCAGAATATCCTGTGAAGATTTTTGTTCTGAGTTTTGAATCCCCTAGCTTTTAAATCTGGGTCTACTTCAAAAGTGGGCAGGTTCACAGACTTTGCTTGTTCTGACCTTGGTGGAATAAATTATAAGGGGAGAATCATGGGTGAATTATTCAGCTTGCATATCTAATTGACAAAGCAATGACTTTCCATTCTGAGCTCTTTTGAAGTGCTTATGTGTGAGAAGAAAATCCCAGTTGCGTAGTATGATTAATAAAGGTAATCCTTTTTACCCATCAACTAGTTTTGAAATGGTTCTGTATTCCATGTTGAATCTGATCATTTCTATTTAATTTGAAACAGCGTTTTGTAATTCAAGGTTTTTGAAACTTTTCAGAGTTGTTCAGCCACATCAGCAACAGCTTTTTGATGAAGAGGAGATGCCTGCAAGTGACAATGAAGAAGTAGGTCCATCTAAACGGAAACGCCAGCCAAGTATGTCTGAGACAATGCCTCTGTACACTCTGTGTAAAGAGGATTTAGAAAGTATGGATAAAGAGGTGAGCTACAGAGTAATTTGTTTGCATGCTGCATTTGTTCTGTGATAAAGCACTAACCACATCCCTCTAGGTTATGGGAAGACATCACATAATGGTTAAATGCCAGGCTGATTGCTGGACAGCACCATTGCTTTAAGGATACATCAGTAGCTTTTTAGCTTCTAGTGGCAAAGGATTGTCTAAAGACGTTCCAGATGGCACTTTGCTTTCATGAGGTTTGCACTGTTCTTGCGTGCCTTGTAGGAGAATTTAAAATCAAACAGGTGGCATTTTTTGGAGTTTTTCTTTTTGTTCCAGGATTGTTAATGTGCAGATTCCGGAAATCTTAGAAAAACTGATGTGTAAATTTTTTTTAAAAAGGAACCCCCTCCCCCAAATATTATAGATTATTAGTAATCTGTATACTAATTTCACCCTAAAAGGGTGAAAACAATGCTTAATTTTGTGTGTATGCTAAAGTAGGAAACAAATTTTATATATAAAATATTCACAACACACGTAATGCATAACTACCTGCATGGCCTGGGGCATTTTGTGTGTTTATAGGCATGTTCTAGAGGCAATAGACAGCATGGTAAACTTTTATTGATTATTAGCACCGGTATTGGGGTGATTAATCAGCCTGTCCTGTCTTGATAAATACGGTTGGATTTCATTTCAACACATTCTAACGTTTGCTGTTGAGATTTAATTTTAACTAATGTAAAGAAGTGGATATAAATTTTCTTGAGCCTTCTTATTCCTGAATTTAAATTTGGAAAGCTTTGAATAGTTTCATATTGTCTTTTGTTTGTTAGGATTCTCCAGTCTATGGCATACTTGTGTAGTTCATGCTTAATAATACCAGTTCTTATTGTTTTAGAATAGCCTACTGTTATATCTCAAGCAGATCTTTTTATATAACAGTATTTCTGAGCTGAACAATCCATGTATTATCATTCCATTTTTGTGACATTGGGATTAATACTTTAATGCTGTTTTGATTTCTTAATATATTTAATAATATGCTTAATATACTTGGCTTGTAAAAAATAAACCTGCTTCATTCTTTTTATAATGCATTTTTAAAATTTCATTGTCTTATGTGGATGGAGTGAGGAGGAATGCCTTTCCTTTTCTTTCATGCTCCTTTGATCCAATTATCTTGAGCAACAGAAAAGGAGTCTTTATTTCTGTAAGGAAAATATAGTGGTGAGATACTTGGCCCTAGCCAGTGTAGTCGTAGGTCTCTATCCATCAACAGATAGGGTAATATTATCTTTTGATACAGTGGAAGATAATTTAGTTAAAATAGGGGCAATCCATAATTTGCAATAAAATTTATAATGGGGGCATTCCAATATCATTTTGGATAGTCAGCCTTTTCCAAAATACATTGGCAGAGTCTATCGGAGTAGGGTAAATTATGATATCTCCCATATAGAACTGCTGAGGGAGCAGTGTTCAGGTGTGCGAGTATAAATGCTCTACAATAATGAGGAACTATTAGGGGTTTAGTGTAGACTGAAATGGTTGGAGGTGGAAGGATGCCAAAGAACTGGGTGGAGCATATTCTCTGAGCTTGTATAACTGAGCTAGAGTAATCTAGATCTGTTATGCATTTCTTGATAATTAGTAAACATTCACTTCTCCTGAGTCTCAATATATCATCCCTTGGTAGGCCAAGACTAGATAGTTTCTTGTCTAGTTCTTGCATTCAGCGAGAGTAGAATTGGTCTTGATTTAGCTCATAAAGCAGACCTTCCTTCTTAGTCGAGAAAAGGACCTTTAGCCTGTGTTTAAATGCAAGCAACCATGCTTTGGCTGTCAGACTGTGGCTAGATAAGGCTCTCACTACAGGTTTCCCTTTAGAAGCAAACACGAGTCCATTGTTTGAATAAGGAAACTTTACTGCAGAAAAGGTCCATTATAGTCCACTGTCCTGAATAGGAGACTCAGGATGGTACATGATCATTGTTACCAATGAAGGGCAAAGCATGAGGTACAGAGTAACAATAGCCATCTGGATTTGCCTCCCCCCACAGTTCTCAAAACAACATCTCTCAGTCCTGGGAAGCTGCTCTCCTTCAAGGCCAATGCTTGGTGGAACGGTGTTAGACAAAACAGTCTCCTCCGGTGGGAATGCTGCCTGGGAACTGGTGCACCTGGGAAGAAAACACTTAAACACTAGAAGCATTAGAAAATGGAGTCAGTACAGTTTAGATATCCACTGGACCTGACATTCTGCCCCCCTTAAAACAGATCCCCCCCTGGTTTATATGGGTAGCGAGTATGAAAAGCTTTGGTTAATCTAGGAGCATGAACATGTACAGAGTTCACCCACTCATCATAACCAGAATCAAAGTCCTTCCATCTAATGAGGTAAAAAAGCTGATTTCGTTTGAGTTTAGAGTCCAAAATTTGTTGTACCTCATAGTGTATTTGGTCGTCAATTAAAGTTGGAATGGGTGGAGCTTTGATGTGCCATTTGTCATCGGTGGGAGCTCTCTTTAAAAGACTGACATGGAACGTATCATGAACATGGCGTAAGTTCTTAGGCAAAGTTACCGCAACAGTCACTTTATTTATTACTTTGCGCACAGGGAAAGGTCCCAGGAATTTTAGAGCGAGTTTGCGGCTTGTCTGAGCTAGTTTCAGGTTCTTTGTGGAAATATACACATGATCTCCAGGTTGTAAATCCCATTCGGCCACACGATGGCGATCTGCGTACTTTTTGTAATCCAGTTTGGCTTTTTCAAGATGTTTCTTAATAAGCGTCCATTGTTGCGCCGCCTCCCCCCACCACGAAGATACATCTGGCAAATTAGAGGAATGGAGAGGGGGAGTGTCCAACGGGAAGGGATTGAAGTGAGCTCCGTAGACAATTTTGAAAGGGGCCTCTCCAGTTGAAGCGTGTACACTGTTGTTATAGGAGAATTCGGCCAGAGGGAGAAGGTCCACCCAATTATCTTGTTGGAAATTAATGTAGCAACGAAGAAATTGTTCTAGTATCTGGTTTGTTTTTTCGGATTGTCCGTCGGTTTGTGGGTGGTGGCTTGAGCTGATGCCTTGCTCAATATTCAACATTCTCAAAAGCTCCCGCCAGAAGTTGGCAACAAACTGTCCGCCGCGATCCGAAATCACCTTGGACGGAAAAGAATGTAATTTTACGATGTTTTAAAAATAAATCTGCTAGTTTTCGAGCGGTGGGTATAGCAGTACAGGGGATAAAATGAGCTTGTTTGGAGAACAGATCTACCACGACTAAAATGCAATTATGTCCTTTTGAAATAGGTAGATCAGTGATAAAGTCCATAGATATTATTTCCCAAGGTTTGTTGGGCGTTTCCAACGGTTGAAGGAGACCCGGAGGTTTTCCTTTCCTGGTTTTTGCGCTGAGGCAAATGGGGCAGGAACTAACATATTGGGAAATGTCTTTGCGCGTGCCCGGCCACCAGAACTGCCTTTGGATTAGATGCAATGTTTTCAGATACCCATAATGACCAGCAGTGGGAGCATCATGACAGCGCTGCAAGACCTCCAGCCTGAGGCTGTCTGGGACATAAAACTTGCTTCCAGCTAGCCAATCCCCCTGTGGGGATTGGACCAGTTTGTTTCGCGGAGCCTTATCCCCCTCCTTTTCCACCTCAGCTTTAAGTTTCGATTTCCACTCCTGGTTGGCCGGGAGGGGCTGTTTGGCTCGACTGCGAGTAGTCACCACGCCCCCAAGTTGCGTAGGCGAGAAGACCGTGTCGACAGTCTCCTCCCGTTTGCTCTTGTGTTGGGGCATGCGCGATAGGGCGTCCGCCAAAAAGTTAGTTTTGCCCGGGAGATAATTTAGAGTGAAGTTGAATTTGGAAAAGAATTCCGCCCATCGCAATTGCTTGGCATTCAGTCTACGTGGGCTTCGGAGGGCCTCCAGATTTTTATGATCTGTCCAGACCTCGAAGGGGTATTGCGCCCCCTCCAGCCAATGTCTCCAATTAGTAAGGGCCGCTTTTACTGCAAAAGCTTCCTTCTCCCACACATTCCAATTCCTTTCTGCCTCCGAAAATTTTCTAGACAAGAACGCACAAGGCCGCAACTTTCCATCCTCCCCCTTCTTCAGTAAAACTCCCCCTATTGCCGTATCGCTGGCGTCGACTTGCACTACGAAAGGGGACTGTTCGTTGGGGTGGGAGAGGATGGGTTCCGTTACAAATTGTTTTTTCAGGCATCCGAAAGCAGTTTGGCAATCGGAGGTCCATGGTAGTTTGGAGGCGGGTTTTTTAGCTTGGTCCCCTTTATCTTTTGTTTTCAACAATTCTGTTAAGGGGAGCGTGATTCGGGCGAAATTTGCTATAAAGTCTCTATAGAAGTTGGCAAAACCCAGGAAGGATTGTAGTTCTTTACGGGTGGTGGGTGTTTGCCATTCTTGAATCGCTTGTATTTTGGTTGGATCCATTTTTAAACCCTCTTGGGAGATGCAATACCCAAGGTAAGTGAGTTCGGTTTTATGGAATTCACATTTGGACAACTTGATGGGCAGTTTATTATTCATCAAGGTGGCCAGGACCTTTTGTACCATTTGAATATGTTCTTCCTCTGTGTCTGAATAAATTAAGACATCATCAAGGTACACCACCACCCCTTTGTACAGAAATTCGTGCAGAACTTCGTTTATCATGGACATAAATACAGACGGGGCTCCCGTCAATCCAAAAGGCATAACTAGGTATTCATATTGTCCAAGGGGCGTATTAAATGCGGTTTTCCACTCATCCCCTGCCTTGATACGGACGTGGAAGTAAGCATCTTTTAAGTCTAATTTTGTAAAGATCTTACCTTGGGCCACGACGTTGAGAAGGTCTCGGATGAGTGGTATAGGATAGGCGTTGTTGGTGGACACTGCATTGAGTCCTCGAAAGTCCGTGCACAGTCGTAGTCCCCCATCCTTTTTTTTTCACAAAAAGAACCGGAGCGGCGTGGGGGCTGTTGGCTGGGCGGATGAACCCTCGTTGGAGGTTGGTGTCGATAAATTTCCGGAGCTCTTCTCGTTCATGGAGACTCATGGGATATAGTCGTCCTTTGGGCAGTGAGGCTCCGGGTAAAATTTCCACCGCACAGTCCGTTCGTCGGTGCGGGGGTAGAGTATCAGCTTCCTCCTCGGAAAAAGCGTTTAGAAAAGGCCAATACGGTTCGGGTATTTGGTTGATTTCTTCTTGAGTAAGAAGGGCCTTTTCAGTGTAAGTTGGATCATTGCCCCAGTTTTGGTTCCAACGGTGATTTTTGCAGTTGGCATGACTGAAGGTGATGCATCCTTGGGCCCAGTCTATGTAGGGATTGTGATCACATAGCCACTTGCTGCCTAGAATTAACGGGTATTTGGCAGTGGAGCTAATGACAAAAGACCTCTTTTCCCAATGTTGTCCCATGCCTGTGATCACTGGGATGGTCTCAGTGGTAACAGGGTTCATATTGGTGCCATCCATTTGTTCAAAGATTACTGGATTTTGTAATTCCCGAGTTGGTAAGACTAGTCCATTGACTAGAGCTGGGGCGATGATGTCTCTCGAACAGCCCGAGTCGATAAGGGCTTGCACTCGGATGTGCCTTTTTCTCTCTGGGTTGATTAGAGTCACTGGCATGAATAAGATGGACCCGGGCGGCCGGTTCCGTGCAGGAACGGGCTTGGGGCGGATCTGTCATTTGGGTCCTTTTACGACAGATCCATCTCGTTTCCCGACTGGGGGCTTTCTGGATTGACTTCTGCGTTTGGGGAAGCGGGGTCGTATTCCATAACTTCTTCCGCTTCTAGCCCTCTCTCTGAGGCGGGCCTTTGGGAAGCGCCGCAGCCTCTGTTCGCTCGTGGTGCGGGAATCGGGCGTTGGAGAGTAGGAAATGGAGCAAGGGTTGGGCGCAGTAGTTGAAGCGGAGGTCTTTGCACAGGCCGGTAGGGGCATTGTGCTGCAAAGTGACCGGCTTGTCCGCATTGCAAACACAGCCCTTGTTGCCATCTAGCATCTCTCGCTCCACGGGTGGCGTACCCAGCTCCCCGTCCTCCCTTCTGTAAAGTCAAGGGTCTTCTTTGTCCCGTTTGTTGTTGTTGTTCAACCAAACGGACTTCCAAAATGCGATTCTCAACTTCGCATGCAAGTTGGATCCAGCCTAACAACGTAGGGGGATTGTCCTGCATGAGGGCTCTGTCCAAAAGTCTCGGGTTTAGTCCTTGCTTGAACAGAATGATTTTGGTGGACTCCTCACACCTAGGGCATTTGGCAGCCAATTGTCGGAATTTCGTGATATAGTCTCTCGCCGACATGCTGCCCTGTTTAATGGCTTGCAATTCTGTTCGGGCCCTAGTTTCCTCTAGGGGGTCTTCATATTGCGCTCGAATAGCATCCACCAACCCCTGGAGAGTATTAAGTTCCGGGGCCCCGATATTGTATAGTCCTACATACCAGTCCGCTGCTTTGCCTTGTAAGCGGGAGCCGAGATGTTCAATTTGACTGGCCTCGCTGCCGAAGAGGTGTCCCCACCGGTTGAAGAATTGCACGACTTGCACTAGGAAAAATCCCAGTTTGGAGGGATCCCCATCAAAAGTAGCTTCCAGTTTCACCCAACCCATAGGGAGGTCTTGCCTCAGAGCCGGTGCTGGGTAGAAGTCCATCGGAAGCATCACTGGTACTTGAGGTACGGGGGGACCCGGTTGTGGTAGCGGTGCGGGTTGCGCTGGCGGCGGCATCACCGGTTGAGCCGGGGGTGGCGGCCTCGGCTGGGCTGGCGGTGGTGCTCTCGGCTGGGCTGGCGGTGGTGCTCTTGGCTGGGCCGGTGGCTGCAGTCGTGGTCGGGCAGGCGGCTGCAATCTCGGTCGGGCTGGTGGTGGCAATACAGGAGGTGCTGGCAGTAGCGGTTGAGGTGGAGGTGGCCGGGGCGGCTGGTTAATGACCGGCCGCTGAGGGGCGGGTTGGTGGGGTCGTAGCGGTGAAGGCCCCACCGGTTGGTTCGGAGGTGGTATTACGGGCTGCTCAAGTGGCAAACGTATCGGTTGCTGCAAAGGAGTTAGTTGCGGTCGAAGCGGGAGGGGCCGCAGCGGCGAAGGCCTGATGGGTGGTGGGCCGCGCGGGCTTGCCCCTCTCGGCGTCGTGTCTCCGGGACGCAAAGGCTGGTCTTGTGGCGTCGGGGCGCTCGGGGTTTGTTGAATGGGAACCACTTCTAGCGGTCGTTGCGGTAATTCCTCCTCAGAAGGGGCCGGAGGTTCTTCCGTCTGATCCGGCCGAACTGTCGTTGGAGAAGCGGGAGGGGGTATCACTGTCGTTTCGGTTGGACGGGTTGGCCTTTCTTCCCCCTCTCTAGGCTCCTCCACTGGAGTCTCTTCGGGAGATGGATCCCCGTCCGATTTAGGGGGTTCCGTCGGAGTCTCCCCAGGTGCCTCAGCTGGAGTATCCCCGCGCGGCGGGGTTTCGTCTTTTCTAGGGAGTTCCGCGGGCGACTCTCCCGGTTCTCCAGGATAGTATTCCTCCTCTCCCGAAGGCAGCGGCTGCTGCGGGGCGTCCTCCACTGGATAGGACATGACACTTTGGAGGGTGGCAATTTGTACCGCCATTTCTTCAGGCGAGATTCTCTCCCCTGCCCCCATCGCTGAGATTAGGTGAATGGCATGAGCCAAACTTTCCTCCATATCAATCAGCCTAGCTTCCAACTGTTGCATTCGGCTAGGACCCGGTTGCCCCATCACGGAACCTCCCTCGGTTGTACTCACCGGGGAAAACGGCCCCCAAGGCGGAGGATCTCCTTGATCGACTCGCGATCTCGCTGCTAGAATTCCTTTGGCTAGGCCCGTCACTGCCAAGATGCCGGAATCTACAGCATGGGTGCGACTTTGCATTTGCACCCAACTTTGTTCAGGAACTTCCGTTGGCTCTTTCCATGGAGCAAGTTCCGAATAATCCCAACTCAGGGCGCCGCGGCGAGATGTGTTCCCGGCCGTCTGTTCGGCCATCCTGTTCCAAAACAGCCACGGTTGGCTGCTATCCAGCTCAGGGACAGTCTCTAGGCTTCGGCGTCCGTCCATCGAAACTCTTGGATGTAGTCCTCCGGCCCGGCGCTCTCGCGTTTCTCGGGGTCTGGCTCCCCACTCCGACGGGGTGGGTAGCGAGATCAAGGGGAGAGCGGTAGCCGTCGGCCTTGTCCCCTCACTGCTGAGGTCGATGAGAGGCGGTGTAGACGTCAAAGCTCCAGCCCCGGCTGGCACATGAGATTCTTGGGGTTGCGCTGTTTGACTGTCGGGGGACGCATACGGATCGAACAAAGGATCCCTGTCCGGGACTACCTTGGATTCCGCTGGGCCCGACTCAGGCATGATTGGTAACAAAATGTCAGACTGTGGCTAGATAAGGCTCTCACTACAGGTTTCCCTTTAGAAGCAAACACGAGTCCATTGTTTGAATAAGGAAACTTTACTGCAGAAAAGGTCCATTATAGTCCACTGTCCTGAATAGGAGACTCAGGATGGTACATGATCATTGTTACCAATGAAGGGCAAAGCATGAGGTACAGAGTAACAATAGCCATCTGGATTTGCCTCCCCCCACAGTTCTCAAAACAACATCTCTCAGTCCTGGGAAGCTGCTCTCCTTCAAGGCCAATGCTTGGTGGAACGGTGTTAGACAAAACAGTCTCCTCCGGTGGGAATGCTGCCTGGGAACTGGTGCACCTGGGAAGAAAACACTTAAACACTAGAAGCATTAGAAAATGGAGTCAGTACAGTTTAGATATCCACTGGACCTGACATTGGCTTCATTAGAGCCCTGGCCCAATTATAATCTTAAGACTATCCCAGCTGTATATTTTGGGGTTCCTGTAATACATCTCAGAAAACAGCAGTGTGGGTGATATAGGTTCTCATTTACTCGAGAATCCATATTGAAGCTGTGGAATGATTTTCATATTGAAAATCCCTTATGTAGTAGGGAGTGAGGATGAGTGTATAAATGATGTACTGATAAATAAAACAGGAGTCTAGTAGCACCTCTAAAGACTTAACAAACTTTATTTCAGCATCAACCTTCACAGTATAGTGACCTTTGACTCATGAAAAATTATGCTTGAATATGTTTTGTTAGTCTATAAGATGCCTTAGGACTCTAGGTTTATTTTGCTGGTACAGATTAATACAGCTACCACTGTGGAATTATTGTAGTGATAAATGTAATCCAGATGTCCTTTGTGGGCCAATACCTGGGCTAAGGTTAATATTGGCTACTGCCGTCCTCTTCCTCCAAAGATTATTGGAATTCCACCATGAAAGATGTACCTTTAAAAAGCAGGCTGGCTAGCTCACTTGTCCATGCTGATAAGCAAACATTGGGCAAGCAGGAAATCTTCAGATTGTAACACCAGATATGGCTGACACTTTGCCATTGAAATGGAAGAATCTCCTGGTCTCTATCAGACTTTAGAAGACTCACTGACATTTCACCCTATACATTGACATGCTTGCAGCTGCACCTGCAGGGCAGCATTTCCCCCTGTTAATTGAAGATGTGGACACCACAGCTGATTCTTGAGTAGAGGCCTCCGTTGTGCAGAGTGAGGTTGAACAAACTGTTCTGCCCTAGGCTGGCAATCAGTAAAGCAGTCTGACCTAGGAAAGTATCTATAGACTGTCAGAACCATGGACAAATCACAGAGGCTAGATACAGGCTAGAAACGATCCTAGAATGTTGTTCCAGGAAAGACCTGAGGAAGTCTGAAAGCTTAAGGAAACTTTAGGGAGGTTAATTTCTCAAACCCTTCCTCTCTGAAAGGATTGCTAGAAATGAAAGAGCCTGCATCTAGCCCCTATGATACATGAAGGACAGGGAATGCAACCCCCTCAAAATTAAGAGAACCCTGAAAAACTCATATGATTTTTTTTCTTTTGAAATGCACTAACATGGCACTTACTAATTGCTTTAGCATTGCATGGTGTTGCTTGTAGAAAACTGTCATATTTTTAGTTCCATAAACATGCCCAGGGCTTTTTTTCAGTGGGAACTAGGTGGAATGGAGTTCCGGAACCTCTTGAAAATGGTCACATGGCTGGTGGCCGCGCCCCCTGATCTCCAGACAGAGGGGAGTTTAGATTGCCCTCTGCACCACAGCAGCGGCGCGGAGGGCAATCTAAACTCCCCTCCGTCTGGAGATCAGGGGGCGGGGCCACCAGCCATGTGACCATTTTCTCTGAGGGCAACCCACTGAGTTCCACCATCTCTTTTCCCAGAAAAAAAGCCCTGAACATGCCTATTAATACACTTTTAGATGCTAAATTATAAATGGTGCATTTTATGTTGTTAAAGCAGCAAAATAGGTTTGGGTTTGATAGATGGTAAGTAAGTATTGCATATATTTCAATCCCCCCCCCAAATTTCTACCTTTTTTTCTAGGAAAAAAACTGTTCCCATGGCTTCAAAACTTCCAAACATTTTACATCTCTAGCCATCTGGTAAGGCTGGGATACCTTCTGAATTAGGACTAGCAAATTTTAAGATTAGGGAAGAGCTGCTGGTAGAAAATAAAGTGTGGAACTACTCCTTAGCATATGAATGGTACAGAATGTTGATTTTTTTCTGTCTTGTTTTATTAGTACAGGCTTTGTTTTGTATTTATGTGTTAAAATTGCTTGTTCTGGAGACTAATGCTTTATTGCATTCTATCAACTCAGTATTTCTTACTTGCAGAAACTTTAAATCTTGTATAAGCAGTAACTAAAGAATACGTCAGTTTATGGAATTCAAGTTACTCTGATTTCATCTCCCACCCCTTGCTGCAAGAAATCCAAGGTCTCTTGGTTCAAAGGTTTTTTATTGAAAGATTATATTCAAAGTACAGGTGTCCACAAGTAATCCAAAGGCATGAAAGCTTCTGGCTGACAGTGAAGCTTTGTTGAGAATGACGTGTTAGTTACAAAAAGCAATATATCAAAACCTCCCTCTATTTCCCCCCCATTGCCCGGCTACAGTCGATGCCTGGGAAGGTGAGGGATGCTCCTCCAAGGTCGATGTCTAGTCCCGGTAGATAAGGCCTCCCTGCGTCCCTGGGAACACAGCTGTGAACCTGTGGACAGAAAACACTGGAAAACTACAGCATGAGAAAGCATCTGCAAAACAATATGGAGTTACTGTGGATAGCAGGCCTGACAGAATAATTGGACTCTGCATAGACTTTTTTTTTAATAAATAAGTTGAAGCCCCAGTGCTACTGAGAAACTGCAAGCAACCTATAATTTGATGATGAATAACTTTCTGCTTTGTGCTGTTAACAGTGGAATAAGAATTATCCACAAATGGTCATCTATACAGACCCTCAAGCGTTTTTACAGCAATATGTTAGTTCTAATAACAATAATCAGATGTTCTGCTTCAGCACTTTGTTCACATGTGGTGGATGTTTCAGTTGAAGTTATTTTCCTGCTGCAGTCCAGATGACTGCAATGTGACAGTGAGTGCAGGATTGTCCTGAGGCAAATACTTACCTGCCTTTTCTTAGGGGATGCCTCATTTCTGAAGATCAGAATTGGGAGTGAAGGAGTTTGCCATGATATGGACATTCGCTAAGCTGGAATCGAAAAGAATAGCTGAAGTAAAAGGCAAACAAAAAGAAGGGATATTCTGTTTAAGCCTTGTTAGATCACTTTATTTGTTCATTTAATCAAATTTATACCCTGCCCTCCCTGCGAATGGGCTCAGGGCGGCTAACAACAAAGGAAAATATCACACATTAAAACCGTATTAAAATATCTAAAACACAAATATTTAAAAGCTAAATACAATACAAGAAAACTGGCACCATGAACAATACAGGCTACAATAAATATCTAAAAAAGAAGATAGGTCATCCTGTATTTTACCAGACTTCAGTGTGCTGATACTTCTTCTAGTTAGGATCCATTCTCCAGTGTCAAATATTCTTTTTGTTCACTATCTCCCTCTGGAAATCAAAGTTGCCTCATTTTTTAAAAATAAAGTTACTTTTTCGTGCAAGTTCTGTCAAGCTTGAGCAAAAATTATACCAGCTGTAGGAAGCTGGGGCAGTAATATAGGAGGATTATGTTTCCAAAGATAAGGATCTCTTTTCCCTGGTTTGAGAATGTGTCATGCAACCTATGATAAATCTGAAAAATAGAAAGCAGTGTAGTTCATGTAGAAATAAATATAACATTGACAATCAATCCTTGATTCTAAAATCCAAGTAGGACAAGGTCAAACAAAACAGGAAGATATCTTCTGTGACATTTTAATAACACTGCGGTATATTTACAATTGAGTATACAGAAAAACTTGCATGAAAATGTTCCATATTTTCTGTTAACTGTGCTTCAGTATGGATAGACATAATTTCTCTGATATGTAGGAAGAGATCACTGTGTTTGCACTTCATCTGTTATATTTACATAAGAAAGTTTTTATATGAAGTTTGTTGACATTCTTCTTGGGTTTCAACTCTAGATCTATAGATTGGCTTATCTTCATGAAGAGAGATCAGGTTGAATTTATTGTGAAGATTTAGGTAGATAAATCTTAGATAAATAAGATATTTCTGTAAGCACCCAGCCATCAGTTCAACTATGAATTTATACACTATAATAGACTAGTGTTTCTATATTTATTCTACAACCATAGTTCTATAAAACTATATTACATAGTTTATATAAAATGTTTTTATATCAAATGTTGTGCAAGGTGAATTCCTATAAGCACAAATATTAAGGCAAAATTACCCTAAAGGAGGATCTTTATAGGTGATATGCGGATAGCCCTATGCTTCAAGAAAAGTTGTATTATTTCATCTGTGACAATTTATACAAAACTAATGGATACTCACTCTGCTTCTCAAATGTTGCAAGATATCTGCACAATTTTTTGTACCGAAATAATGTAGTAAGGTTTAAGAGGAGGAGGATTTTGTGCCTAAGTGCTAGCTTCAGTGCCTTCCAAATTGAAGCTCTGCATAGATATAAAGCCCATCAGTGTGAACACACAGATGATCACTCAAAGAAAATGGCATTGGGGGGGGGTGACCTTGGAATATTTGTTCAAGATTCCACCTTTAAGATGGCAGAACAGTTCAGTTGCTTCATAGCCTAAGAATGTATACAAACAGTAAGAAGCAGCTCTACATAAACAAGAAGACATTGTTATCTTTTATTCATAAATAAATTCACTTCTGGGAGGTGTAAAGTCTTGTCTATTCATTTCTGCACTTGCATTTTAAGTGGCTGGAGTACTGGAGGAATACATTAGGCGCCAGTATGTCCTGTAATTAGTTTATAAAGACCTAAGTTATGCATGCTAACATTCAAATCTCTTTATAATAAATACTGAATATGTTGTTATTCTACTCTGACCTGGATAGCACAGGCAAGACCTATCTCAGAAGCTAAGCAGGATCAGCCTTGGTTAGTAATTGGATGGGAGACCTCCAAGGAAGACCAGGGTCACTATGTGGAGGCAGGCAATAGCAACCCACCTCTGTTAATCTCTTTCCTTGAAAAACCCAGCAGGGATTGCTATGAGTTGAATACAACTTAACAGTGTTTTCCACTACCACCAGTTATATTCTAGAGATGAAGGACAGAAAACGTAGAAATTTACAGTTTCATGCAGCGAATACACTTTCTGCTCCTGAAAACTTCCTTTTCTCGGATGGGCTGAACCTGGCATGCGGTCTGTGAAACTCCGAACCCGGGCACGAAACGGCTGGAAAAATGTGTTTGTTCTGTAAATACACGTTCCCACGGAACCCATGTTTCGGTGCAAACAAACCAGCCATTCCGTACGGAATTTTGTTCCGTGGTTCATTTCGTGCTCATCTCTAATGATAAGTAAGCAGAAATTACTAACCGAGCATGAAGCATTCTGCTATAAAACTGTGTTCTGTAACTTGGTAGTAGCTCAGTATGAATTGAGATAAAACCGTGAAGCAATTTTCACATACTGGCCAGGATCCAGTGTGGTGTTTCAGTGGATGTGAGGACATGTGCCCACAGAGCACAGTTGGGCTGCCATGGTGCCCAAGAGTAGCGTTTGCGGACATTTGGAGTTCCAGCAGAAGAGGGGAGGTGACAAAGCATACTCTGTGGGAGGATAGCCTTTTGCCCATGGAAATGATGTTCTGGACCCAAGCCTATTGTTATGTACCAGTAGGAAACAGTATTATAGATTCTTGCATGGAATAAGTCACTAATTAAATTATTTTTATGGTTATATTGTGAAGCAATAGTATAGTGAGCTTAGAATTATGGAAATTGGGGGAAAGACTAGAGCAGAGTTACCTGCTCTCAAGAAAAGTTTCAAAGTAGTGAAGAATCCCCAAAACGCCTCCTACTCTTACCTATAAAGGAGCGTCTACAGCAATGCCTCAAGGTGTGAACCTGCAAATCTTCTCAGGGAAAGTAAACTCCATGATCCATCATTGGCTAATGCAATGTAATAAATGTGTTATTGACTAACAGTACCTATGTCATCTTCATTGAATTTTGGTTTATTAACCCTTATCCAGACCATTACTGCCACCAGGCAATAGCCTCACTTGAAGCATGTGAAAAAGTAGAGTTGGTTGTCATCTACATGTTAGTGTCACCCTCCTCCATATTCCCTGACAGTATCCCCAAGTAGCTTTATTTTACCTGTCTTTTTCAACATCTCTGTAGGGTCCTGCATAATCGTACAGCTCAAAGCCATGGGTTCAAGTAGTTCCCAGTGATTGGTATAGATCAGCCAGATAGAAGCAAAACCACCAGAGCCTTGTTCCCTGCTAGCTTGTTCTAAAGGATACCATGTTGAATGGTATTGTAAGCAGGCAGGAGGATCAGCTGGAACACTCTCTCTAATCTTTTTGCCTGAGAAATGTCATATATCAGGGCAAGCCAGGAAGCTTCAGTTCTAAATATAGCCCTGAAGCTAGGTTGATATGGGTTATTTCAGTGCTGTGCCTAAAAAGGGTGACAGTTGCCTCTAAGCAATTCTTTAGGGTTCAGGGGAGACTTTTTCAGGAAGAGGTTTCGCAAACTGTCTCCATTCTCTCCTTTACCATTTACTGTCTCTTGGACAGTAGGTCATCTCTTTGGCTATGTTTAATAATCCAGTATGTGTAAGGGTTAAGCACCAGGTTTTTAGCTGGACTTCTCTGAGCAACTTGCTGCAGTTACTGAAATTCATGTGAGCAATTTTGACTCGACAGTGGTCTCATAACACTGAGAGAGCCTCAGCTGGTTCAACAGTTCAAAGTTGTGATGGATGCAAACAATTTTGATCTGCGAAATTACTTGCAAAAATGTCATAGTGAGCTACCATTTGTTCTGAGTTTGTATTAATCAGGGAAAGAATTAACCAGTCCCTTTACTAATTGGAATAGTTTGGCTGGGCAGCTTTTGCATGCAAAATTTTGGAGAAGGGAGCCTGCTTGCCATCACGGCCCCAGAGTAAGCAAAATAAGTTCCAACTTTTGTTTAATTATATTTATTTTGAGGGGGTTTTTTTCCACTTGCTCTCAAGATATCAGCCCTCTTCATGACCCCAACTCATCAGTAAACCGAAGAACTGAGTAAGGTCTGTGGAAATAAAGAGGGCACTTAACAGCGGTTGTCAATAGCCCAGAACATCTCCAGGCCCAGAAGTCAACCAGGATTTCTAAGGAAGTGTCAGTCAGTGGAGTTCACCCATGCAGCTCTCCATACATTTACTTGTGCAAGATCAGCATGTGCCAGTAAAATGTTTGTTCGAGTGCATATGTCGTTGTCTAATCATTCCCTTTCTCCCAGCAGAATCAATTTCCCCATACAAACTGTGTAAGAACCTATCAGAAAATCTTAAGCATAGCGATTCTTATTAATTGCATGAATGTCTTCTGTTGCTTTTAATTGCAGTGTTGTGTGTGTTAAATGATCTACAAAGTAGATTTTTCATGCTTGCTTAGTCACTTTGCATTACCAAACTAATCTAGTGCAATCTCTTTTTAACAAGTGATAATTAAAAAAAAATCCTTTAACTTGAAAGAAAAGGATGTCTTAGAAGTAGTAGAGGACAAACTTTTTAAAGAGCTTTGTCAGCCTTATCTCTGCCTTCAGCCTCAAGATAAAACAAAGCATAGCTGTTTGCTAGCTCCTGGGCTCCAGCCACGCTTATCTTCCCTTCTCCCCCTTCTCCCTTTTTCTTGAGTCATTTGCTATAACCTTGAGGTTTTAGCAGTAATTAAGAATTCTAATAGATGATTCTTTAGTACTTATTTTCAGTAGTTATCCAGTGAAAAGCCACGGTGATATGGATAGGATGTTTCTCATCTGTCACTTTCGAGAGCAAGCTTGTAGACATAATCTTCAGGCTTTTTGCTGCAGCCTTAGACTCCCTGCAAAAGCCACCCCTAAAGGTTGAGAAGTCTTTGGGAGCAACATGGGATGCTTGGGCAGGGGCTGTAACAGGAAAGGAAAATGGATATAAATTCCCTACGCGCACATTCTTGTACTAGCTTTCACTCAGTTCATATTCCCAATTCCCCTGTGCTGCATTGCAAGTTGTTTGGCTTGGGAGGGGGTGCAAGTGGAGAGAGCTACGGCAGGAAGGGGAAGGCATCAAAAACCTCTTTCATGAACTTGCTGCATTCATAGTGCTCAGGATCCATATATAGTAACAGAAACACTTTGACAAATTTTGCATGAAAATAAATGCATTAATTGAAATCTAAAGACTCTGTCTACAGATTCCTAGCTTTCTAGCATCAGTCCTGGTTTTCTAATACCTTAATTTAATTGCATTTATAAAAAGTTCTGCTTTTCTTTTCAAGCATCCTCAAAATGTTATATTGGTGAATATATTCTGACATTTTAATTTGTCAGGATTAAAGAATTTAATATTTGGCAGTTTATGCTTGGGGAATTGATTATGTATATTTTTTGTTTATTTTTGTATATATATTTGTATATTTCTTCCCAATAATAACAATTATAACAGCCACTGTTACAATTGTTATAGCAAACCCAGACCACCCACAAAGTAGGAGGTTTCATCATACTCAGAAAACTTTACAGTGTGTTGAAAAATATTACTTTAATGAACAGAAAAAGGAAGAAAAAAACCCTAAACAGTTTGAAGATACTGTAAGGGACATTAGATGTTGAGAAAAGTTGAGTCAGTGAAAGGGGGGGGGGTAACCTGCTGAAGCCCCACAGCCATGCAGGTGTGGGATGGGATTGAAGTTTCCAATTTTTTCCATGTCCTCAAACGCCTTTCACTGTGCATGTTTTTTTAAAAAAATATTGTGCTGTTGCATTGGTTTGGTTTTATTGTATGTTGCAAGCCATTTTTGCCCTAAAGAGTTTCAGAATAACATGTTCTCAATAAATTTTTCCTTTATGCTCTCCAGAGAGGAATGGAGTAAAGCTAGAATAAAAATAATAAAATATAATATTAAACATGTTTATTATTTAAAATGATAATAATGTTTAAATATCAAAGTTTAAAAGCTATTGTAAAGGACATTCATATTAACGGTTTAAATGACTGCTACATTGAACTGTTGTGTTGCTTGCTTGGCAGGTTGATGACATATTAGGAGAAGGCAGTGATGAAAGTGACAGTGAAAAAAAGAAAGCAGGAGAAGGAAAGAAAACTCAGAGTGATGCAGAAGAGACTCGAAATATTACAATAGAAGAGAGGCCTGTTTCAACAACATCAAGTGAAAGAAGTTTGACAGACAGTGTGCCCAGGTATGTGTTCTTTAGCTTGCACAGTTTAATATTGATGAGATCCATACATTTATTTCTTCCAGCAACCATCCCTTTAATGTGAGTACTTCATTGAATCATTTAGAAAACCTGTTTTGATAGACTGCCTTTTTGTGAATCCATCTTGTCGGTCAGTAAAACAACAGTCTGTGTGGAATTCTGTAACAGTCTTGCAGGTTGTTCCACACAGGTTCACTGCAAAGACCCAGGGAGTCACTCGGCCTCGCCTTTATTCTAGATTTCACCCATACTTTAAATCTTATTCTTATCAATTCATAAATAAGTTTTATTATTATGATCCAATATCAGAATTTGTCAGCATATGCAGTAATATATAATGAATACATTGATTACATATCTAAACATTTCTAGGGAATTAAACAATATACTCGAATAAAGTTGATAAAATATTGTTAACATTTCTTATAGTTGTGATATTCTGTCTTGCAAAATCCTGAAACCTTGGCAGTAGTTTTATTACAGCAATCAGCTAAGAGAGTGGAATAAAATTGATTACATCTGCCGGGATAGGCAGCAGTAATTGGTGTGATGTACTTTATTCGTATCTCCTGTTAATACGGGCATTGTAAAAGAACATGCTCAATTGTCCCTACCAGTCCAGATTGACAGGGGCAAAGACAATTTTACATATGGGATATGAACATATCTCCCCTCCAGAAGAGCAGAGGGGAGAACATTGAGTCATGCTAAAGTAAAAGCTCTGATGTTTCGGAAGTTCCAATGAGAAAAGGTAACTGAGCGGAGCAAAATTTTGTTTTCTATTTCTCACTGTCGGGACATACAAAACTCATGCTCTATCCACTTGTAGAGATGGGTCCCATAATATCTGTTTAGTAATTACTCTAGCTCCTTGGTAACCAAGGTACAGAAGAGATGTACTGGAAAAACCCAGTAGTGACAGTTTACATTCTATTGCTAAGACCCAGCTTGAGCGAAAACTATCCAAGAGGATTAAAGGAGTTATCCTGAGTGGGATAATTTTATTTTGAGCCATAGGCAAATGGCATAAACCCAGACCCAGGTTTCCAGTGAAACTAATCCCACCTGTAGCCTAAGCAAAACATTAAGAACACATCTTGGTACTCCTAATAAGGATCTTAAAATTTTTGATTGAACTGCTTCAAGTTTGGAATAGGGATACCTGCGCAACCGTACATAAGGTGAGATACCATCTTGCCCTGAAAAAAATCTTCAGAGCATTGAAAATGTAAGCTCCACCTTTAGTATGAAAAAATCTCAACTCTGCTAAGGCTGTTTTGTTTTTTTTGTTTTTTGGAGCGGATTCTGTAACCTGTGAAAGGTGAGCAGCCCATGAACCTGAAGATTGAAATGCAATTCCCAAATATCTGAACACACTGACTTGTTCAATCTTATATCCATCTATTTGCCACCTGTGCATCCTGGGTCTTTTGGCAAAGACAAGTACTTAGATGTTCCTCATTACAATAAGTTGAAAGTGCTCGGAGGGCTCTTCTCAGCCTTATCTTGGTGTATGACAGAATAGCTGTGTCATCTGCATATCATAAGAATGGATCTGTTCTCAACGATTGGGGGGTGAAAATCCAGATTAGATAGGGACTGTACCACGAATAATAAATTGAATGATAAGGGGCAAATAGGCATCCTTGTTTCACACCCCTTCTAACTGGCACCTTATAAGACAGGTGCCATTGAGGGTTGCATCTTACTGATAGTTGGTTGTCCTCATAAAGGGCACGTATAAGGGCCATCAATCTACAGTATATCGTAGATTCTTTGAGTTTTAACCAGAGTTTCTTGTGTGACATGCTATCAAACGCCATTTTGTAGTCGACAAATGCTGTGTACAATGCTTCTGATGGCCTGGCAGTATATTTCTCTACTAGATGTCACTAAATCAGACATTGGTCCATTGTAGAGCAGCCAGTTCTAAATCCAGCTTGTTTTTCTGTTAAAATGTTTTTCCTAGCTTATCAGTCACAAACCTTCCAATAGAGGTGTCTAGCATATAGTTTTCCCACCACACAAAGCAAACTAATAGGTTGATAGTTTAAAAAGTCTGTTCTTGCCCCTTGTATACTGGAATAATCTCTCTCCCAGATATATACAGGGTGACCCAGGCTCACACACAGTTTGCCTGACATATATAGAATTAGGTTCTCAGGCTTCCACACAGTTTGCCCGATTTAGCCAGAATCTTTTCTCTGAGACATCCAAAGACTAACTCAGACTCTCACACAGTTTGCCTTTCTCAGAGATACACACAGGTAAACTCTCAGGCTTCACACAGTTTGCTTGATTTGGCCAGAAAGCTTTCTCTCAGAAACACCCTCTGAAGCTCCACCACAATTTGCCTGACTTAACTAGAATGAACTCTTTCTCTCAATATTCACTGTCTAAAAACTGCAGTTCACTCCACCCCCTAGGATACAGCTACCATCCAATCAGGGCACACTCCATTCACCCATCCAGTTCCTCCTCCTCCTTTCCTAAGAGACCTGCATTTCAGCTCACATTAACAATTGTTAAAAGCCCCAAATTAGCAAGCAGAAATAAAATCCAAACTATTTAGACATGAAAGGTTACAGAACTTTACACTTCATAGAGCCATTTTGTTTTATTTAGAAAGGACAAAGGAATTTAGAAAATATGTCAGTTCATTTGTAGTCTATTCTGGTCCAAAGAAAGTTCTGAGAGTCTCTTCATAGTCTATATCCAGATGGATCATCTCCACCCTCAGGGTCTGTTATAATTTATCGCACATAGACTGTCCAATTAGAATTTGAGCATATTTCAGCAGATCATAAACATCATCAGCTGCCTTTTGGGCAGGGCTGTCCATCAGATGTGCTGTAACTTGGTTGTCTGCATCCACCTTCATTTCTCATTGCGCCATAGACGTTGACTCTGCCTCATTGACTTCTATTTTACAAGCCTCGGGGTTTGGCTGATTCCTCCATTAAGGTCAATTTGGCTGCCATTTCCACCCAGCATGACAACATAAATAGTAAATTTCTTTTTGCCCAGCCAGAATGCAAGTCCTTCCTTAGAGATCTAGCTAATCTATATCCTCCAGTGTCCAGGCCAATTCCTTGGTTCTTACCTCAATCATGCCACCTGGTCAATGCCATCTACGTTCATCAAACATTATGCCATTGACATGGACTCCAGATGGGACGCAGATGTAGGCAAAACAATCCTGAAAAGTCTTTTCCACAAAAGAGCTTCATGCCCCCTGGGTAAGTTAGCTCACTAATCACCCATGTGGGTCTCCACAGAAAATGTGATGATTAAAGCAGGATTGCACTTACCTATAACTGTTGTTTGTTGAGTGGTCTTCTGTGCAGGCAAACCTTCCTCTCTTCTTTCCTGCCATGAGCTGTTTTCCCTTACCTTCCTTCTGCACCAGTAGCTTAGAGAACTGAGGGAGAGAGTTGCTCGCCCCACCTTTTATAGCTGCTCCTGGGGGGAAAGCTCATGAAAAGGCTAGGCGAGCGTCTCATGCCTCTAGCAGCTTTGAAACATCTGCAGCAGAAGACCGCTCGATGAACAACAGTTACAGGTAAGTGCAACCCTGTTTTTCTTAAGCTTCTTCCTTCTCCAGATTACTACTCCACACAGTGGATTAAAATTTTAAGATAGAGCAGTGTTAGCATTCATATACATACATGCTTACTCAGAAACAGGTTCCAATGGGCCTTTGTCCTAGGTCAGTGATCATAAGGCTGCAGCTACAGTCACTTTCGCCAGTGGCCAAGTCACGTAAATAACTGCATGAAAGATGACTTCATTTTGAAGGCATAGTTTAAAGAAGTGCCACCCAACAAATATTTCAGTTTAACAAAGAAAATATAGGTGAATTTATTTATTTATTTACATTATTTATAGTCCACCTTTCTCACTGAGACTCAAGGCAGATTACATAGTATGAGTCAGTACAGTCAGTTTCAAAAACATTTCAATAAATAATGTAACTGGGTATGTAAATGCAAATTTGCAAAGCTTTAAAACTAGCAGGAATCAAATACAGAGTTGAAGAAATACTAATCAGAGCATGAGCAATTCAAAGACTGATATATTAAACAACATATAAACTATCCAGTAGGATCATACAACAGACCGTACATAGAAGTAAAGTCTGTAATCCCTAGCCCTTTAGCTATATGTATCTCTTTGGTCCACTTCCCTACAGTACAGTATTGTATAGTACAGCTTTTTACCACATGATGTTGCCCATAAACTGGTTTTCTAAAATTTTAAATGACATTAGCCATTTACTGTAAGAATTAAATGTTTCCTAGCTGGCATATAAATTGTATTAGATACCATTGGTGTAGAAATAGCATCTTGATTGAACAGAACTATGTTCCATGTTTTTTCCAGATCCCTAAATATAGTCCTGGCTGTCAGGGCAGTATTTTGACACCCAATACAGCTTCTAAGATAAAAACATAAAATTACTCCCTGAAGAAATTTCAAAATGTGGTGTGCTTGCATTAGGCAACAGTTCTTCTGACTGTCAGGATTGACCCAGACCACCAATTATCCTGAACACAAGAGCATGTGCACTTGTTAACAGTTCGGTGCTCTCTGCTGAAATCATCAGCACTTGCAAGATGTCATTTGATGTTGGTTTTCCACCTACAGAAATCTAATATGTCTGTAAGGGAAAGTGACAGATACACCTTCTGAAATATCCAGGGATTTAAAAATCTTCCTGCTACATAATTCACAAGTAGGATTCTTAATTTTAAAAATTAACATTGTTTACTTACTTTTCCAGGGAAAGAAATGTTCCACATTCCTAATAAAGTTAGGAAAACGTGTTTGAAGAAATATTCTGACACTTTTCAGAATAATAAAGCAGTTTTTTGCTTGAGCTTATATTAGGAATTGGAAGAGATACAGTACTATATTGTGGATGCTTATAGAGTTATCTTAAATTCGATCTACTGCTAATGTATAAAGTATGTGGATTTATCTTCCCGCTCAGTAACACCTAATGTGGCCTGGGGAGCTTCATCAAGGAGAGTGAATTGTATGAAATTGTTCCTTACCTCTTCTATTAGTGAAGGAAGCTCAGCCAAGTCAAGAGGGAGGGAGCTGGCTTTGTCCAACTTACTGCAGTTGGGTGTCATTTTGTCCATGAGGGTAACTCAGTGGCTAACACTGACTCTTTGGAGTCACATTGCTGCTAGGGGAAGGAAAATTCAGGAAGGTGTGTGTACAATTCATAGGATCCAGTCCCTTCTAATAGTGGATCTAGATGAGATCTAAAGATGCTTAGCAAATTATTCATTTCAATGAAAATTAATAAATCATGCAGTTACTGTAGTAAAAGCATGTTATACATAAAGCTTGTTCCTATAATTCTGGTTACAGTGTTAGTAAGGATTAGTGTCATAAAGATGAAGAGAGCTTTTAAAGACGAGATGCTCAGAGCTGTACCATCCTTTGGATGTTTATTAATGAAGAAAATCTCTGTCTTTACCCTTAGAATAATTTTATTTATGAGCCTGAGTGTTCAGTCCACTTCATCAGATGCTGAAATGAATTGAACAGCAGCTAGCCCACAAGTGCAATATACGAACAGAGCTTTGACTCTTGAAAGTTAATACCCTGAAAATCTTGTTGGTCTCTAAGGCACAACTGAACTTGAATCCTGCTGTTCTCCTGCAGACCAACAAGGCTACCTATCTGACACTAAGTCCAGTTGTCTTGCTTTTTAAAGTAATTTTCATTTTGGAATCTATTCTTCAATTTGGAAGCATTTTCATCATTTCTTCTACCATGTAGTTTTTTAATGAGAGAGGAATCCATAGTCTCTGTTCAGACCTTGGTTCATGCAGTTGAATTATTGTATCCGTTCTTTTTCTGCCATTCTATGTTGCATCCTTCCACCCACACTGGAGCTAGTTGAACTAGAACGCTGTGAAGGTTGAAATGTTCACCACAGGTTTGTGAATATTCCATTCATTTCAGTATATGACAAGTGGACACAGTTGTTCGTATATAGGAGTTTGTGTTTTTTGCATGCACTGCTACAAGTCCTTTTATGACTGCATTCGGTGTGATAGGATCTGTGTATTTTCCCCCTGATGTATATGGTATGAGAGCCTAGTGCAGATAGGGACTGTCTATGGTGTGTAAACATGCCAGAATAACTGATTGGGTTACATGGCTAATACATGAAGGGCACTAGGTAATTTTTTTGCATAGAGTTTTAGAAAATTAATCATGTTTAATTTGTTGTTGCGCATTAAAGCTACAAAGCAGAACATATAATTGAATTTAATAGATACAAATTTTACTCTTATTCTTATTAAAACAAATATTTAGTGTATAGAAAGTTGATGGCTCAAGAGGAACAGCAGTTTAGGGCAGAGATGTGAGGGCCGCCACAAAACTAGAGGGGGAAGGAGGGGTTCTCCGATGAATTTTTTCATTTTTCCAATGAAAAAAATAGGAAAACACTGAAAAAAAACCCCTATAAAATATTTTCTCTTTTGAAATTATATACATGTTTTACTACAAAGTGTTATATAAAGATTTGTGTAAGGCCAGTTTAAAGTGTTGGAATATTATATTGCAAATACATTCAGCATATTTTCAATAATATCTTTATTATCTCAATGTGACTAATTTTGTCCACAAATATGCTGTGATATGCGTGACACTCTTGAATAGTTCAACATTGTTATAAATTGTATCTAAGTATCCAAATATGCTACAAGTCCATTTATGGCTGAATGTTTCTGTACAATAATCCATTTCATTTGTTATAAAATTTGTGTTCCAACTTTCATCTTTTCTTTTTCTGACTCCTAGATGGCAAAAACTAACATTCAGGTGCTAAAGTTAAGGCTACAGCAGTTTGCAATTCTCTCTGTCTAGTATTGGATATATCCACAGTTTTGCTTATAAAAATCTAAGGCATTTAAACTTTAAACTTTCATAAATGTGCTAAATAGAATTTTAGATGTTAACTACGTTATAAATAGTACTTTTTTGTTAAAGCAGTACGATAAAGTCTAGACTGATAGGAAAGGAAGTATTGGACATTCCTTTATTTTTTCTTCCAAATTTTTTTTTGAAAAAAGGAGCGGACAAATTATTTTGCATGGTTTAAAAATTTTCGTTAGAAGGTTTGAATAAATGAATGAAAAGAACAAGTTAGATTAACTTAATGTGCTGTCTTACATATTTCTATGCCAAGGTGTTTATCCCAAGAGGCTACTTATGCATGTATCATCTAAAAGCCATTTCTTAGAAGACAAATGTCTTCCAGCACAACAGTATATTAACTTCACCAAGTCTGTTTTGTTTCCATTTTTCTTTCTATCACTTGACAGTTTTCATAGTTCCATAGAAAATTGATAGAAGACAAGCTCATACTTTTATGAATTACTGAGCACCAAGCTGAAAAACTTCAGTTTGGGCAAACTATTTTACATCTTGAAGAAGTAGTCTGAGGTCATTGTCCGGTATACGGCACTGCCCTCCTATAAAGTCCATACAACAAACATTGCACCAGTGTTTAATGTGACTCTCAAGTAACAACAAAAGAGAAGGCAATCCGCACAAGAACAAAAAAGTAGTTTCTTACATCAATTATCCAAAGATATTTCAGAAAGAATATATCAATCCTAAAAGTTGATTGCTCAAGTGTGTGTTAGAAGTTTAAATACTTTGTACCCTAGAAAAGTAAAAAAGAAGCTATTTTTATGGCATTACATTTTTATTACATGGGGTGGGCTCTGCTGCCAGAAGGAGCAGGTGTCCAGTAGCACCTTGGGGCCCTGTCCAGCTTCTCTTCCCCCTTCCCCCCCTCCCAGTGGAGTGGGAATTGTAGTGTGACCCTTGTATGTCTGGCAGGGCGGGTGGGGGCATGAGAACTCTCATTCTCTTGACAGACAGAGCTGATGGTGTCTGATAAGCCAGGCAGATGATCACTGCATGTGGGGGAAGGGAGGTTGCTGCCAGGAGGTGGGGGATGTGGAGCGACATCTTGGGATCTTGGGGGTTCCTCCTCCGGGAAGATGGACCACCCTCCTTTTTGCTGTTTGCGGAGACAGGGATAGACTTGGGATATCTGGCGTGGGGGGGGTGGATGACGGCCTCTGGATCAGTTGCTCTGATCCCGCGGGCCATCAGTCTACTCTGGGGGGCGTCACCCCAGGACTGGAGCATGGCTCTTGAGGTCCAGCCTGCCTTGTCCTTGCATCTTTGTGATGCAGGGATGTGTTCAATGGCGCCGCCGCAAGTCCGTGGGCATTTGTTGCTCCCATCGCCTCCAGTGGGCCTTCTGGCCTCTTGCATGGTTTCCAGTGGGCATTCTTGTCATTGAAAAACCTCCCCACCACCATCACCTGTTTCTCAGGGGCTGATCCAAAGTGCTGCAGGCTGCGAGTGCATCCCTCACCAGGTTCTGCCGCCTTTCTGGACTCGTTTTTCGGGGAGGGGGTGCATCTTCCTTGGGGCAGCAGCGGTGGTGGTGGTGGTGGTGGAGTTTGCAAGCAAGGGGTTTTTCTGCCGCCATCCTGCCCCTTGTTGGGAATGAGGATGAGCAGGTGGGTGAGCACCCCGTCTGCACTGTCAGTGTCCCACCTCCTGGGGCGGGGCTTCTCTCAGGGCAGGCGCCTTTGTTAGGGTGTGGCAAGCCCGATCGTGGGAGTCTCTCCCTTCAGGGCCGGGGCTTGGCAGCTGGGGACGGGAAATGTGTCTCAGGACGTGTTACACCTTCCCCTGCCACTCACGGCGCTGTCAGCTGCTGCCACCCTGCAATTGGTCAATCCTGGAAGCGTTGCCTGGGCAACAATGGCTCATTCACTCCTGGCTGTTCCTTGCCAGGCTTGGCTGGCTGGCCCAGCTCTCCTGTGAAAGTCTTTAGGAAGCAGACGAGTGGCACCGCATTTACACTGATGCACAGCCACAGGCACCGGCACCAGGCGGGGCTTTAGGATTACATTGTTAATCCTCATGTTTTATACAATATTCAGTAGTTTACAGTTCTCAGAAATGAAAAATCAGAATGAGTTTAGAATTTGGTGAAACCAGAACAAATGATATGTTCAAATACATGCCTACTTTTCCCCCTGAAAGTTCATATCCACATTAAAAAAACAGTAGAATGAGTATCCTGCAGTATTCCAAAAAAGGTTCACCAGATTGGAAACATATCTAATATTGTGTTCTTTGTTTTCCTTGGGGTACTCTAAAAGTGTCATTCAGTTGTTCATAACTAAAGTACATTAATCCTGACCACTGTATCATTTAATAGTGCTTTGGTTCAATATAAAAATGTCTGCTGCTGTACAAGTTACTCATTGTTATACGGGCCAAATCATACTGTAGGGATAACTAACTCCATGCACATATAACTAAGGATTTTTGTTAAAACAAGAAAAAGAAAATTATGCAACTAGTGAATAATAGAAAATATACACAAGAAAAAACTAGAATAAAACTTAGTGTGAAAAATATGAAACAAGGGGAAGAGGCTTACAGAAGGATAGAATAATACTTAATCAAATATAACTAAGTATAATTACTTATAATAAAAATAACATTACAAAATAATTCTGGGATGTTCTGTGTTGGGTTTGGGATGCGGGGAAGTGATTAGGGGATCAAAGTCACCTTATGTTGTATGTATTACAAAATGTGTAAATGCAAAAGAAGTAATGGGTATAATTATGCATCACGTGAAAGCCTATGATAGACTTGGATGGCTGCTTCCAGGGCAGGATGTTGCTTAATCCCTCTAGTTTATTTCTTGCTGCAATACCCCTGCTTCCTCCCAAAAAGCCTGCTTCTTCTTCGAATTCCAAATAGACGTATACCAGTTTTACTTAGCCATTTCTATACTCCAAATTAGGATGTGTATTTGTATAGTAACTAATCAGAAAATGAAATGAAAAATCCATTTTCATTAATGTCTTTTTAAAAATATTTACCCTCATTGAATAGTGTTTTCAACCTGGACACTTTAAATTTATTTTAAGCTGCTCTTTGTTTTTATGCTCTGGCTGGGTTTTTAATTAACAACTTATAATATGTTTTTATTATGTTTTATTGGTAAACCTTCTTGGGCAAGTTTCCTGGAGAGGCAGTGTAAACACTTTTTAAATAAATAACAAATTACATATTTTAGTATCAGTTAAAATGTATTCATTATTCCGGTGCCTAGCTTCTCTGGCTTGGAGTTAACAATATTCAAAGGCAAGGGGGGGGGCGTAATGTGAATGACATCCCCCGCCCTTAGTATACAGGTTGAGGCTACTGCACCCTGTGCATTTCTCACTCCTCTTAGCCCTAAGGTGCCTGATCTTTAATGATGTCAATGTGTGATGCTGGCAGATAGAGACTTTCCTTGCTTTTCAATCCCCAGAAGGATCATTCCACCTGGACAGTTTAGGCAGCTGCTGTGATGACAGATAAAGGAGGAATCATCCCTCCCTTCTCTTATGTCAGCAGATCTGCACTTGTGTAAGAGGAAGGCTGTTGGAGGGGGATGTGGGGAAAATCCCCACTTACGCATCATTGGATCCAAGCCATTGTCTCATATGTGTGAGCACAGAATCCAAAATGTTCCAATCATAAGACAATTCCTTGCTTCTCTGTGGTTTCCTTTTCCATTTCAATTAAGTGCATAAAATATGGTGCACATAGAAATCTTAAGCATTTCTTTGAAAGGCTAATGCTAATATTAATGTCACAGATATCTAGCCTTAATGCTTCATCTACATATTGTATACAGAGACATTCTGTGTAACTGTAGATACCTTTTTGTAAAGAAAATAGAAAAATGGCCAACTAAAAAGCCCTTAATTTTAAAAAATTTCTTAGGACAGTAGATTTCTTACTGAGATTTAAGGACATAATATTCGTAGGTGAAATAGATTTTATTTTCTGAAATGTCTTTAAAATAATATGGGTTGGATCCAAACTTTTCTGTCTGCCAACATAGGAGAAAGGTATTTTCAATACTCTTTTCTCCAAAATTATACCTGTGGTGCTCCTGGGAGTCTATACTTAAAAGGGGAGAAAATGTATTTGTTTCTACACATTGTACCACTAAGCAACTACAAATAATTTTCAAGGTACCATCTCTCTCTCTCTCTTTCTCTCTCTCTCTCTCTCTCTCTCTCTCTCTCTCTCTCTCTCTCTCTCTCACACACACACACACACACACACACACACACACAGAGTTCTGAAATGTGTCTATAATTTGTATATACTTTAGCAGCCTTTTCACACACTCAGCTCCCTACATTGACTTTTGCCACCAGTTTTACCACACTTGGCACAAAGGAAAAGAGATTAAGGTATGGAAAACAGAGATGCCCCAGGCCTTATTTTTCTCATTGGTTTATTTGTAAAGAGATTGTGTAGGACTCCTTAGTGTACATGGAGCTCTGGAGAAGAAATCTGTTCTAAGTGTTGTGCCAAGAGATGGGCAGGAAAATGGAAGCCTTTAAAAAGCCTCTGCTTCCCAAAGGGAATTTTTTTACCATCAGCCATTAAATCTAATACAACACATACTGCAACTATGGGAAAATTCCCATCAGCTACTGACTAACCAACCTCTATGAGGGAGTTAAAGGGTGTTAAGGCCAATTCACACTTTATGCAGCAGGCAAGATTGTTGCTAGAGTGTTAGGGTATTCAAGTATATACTGCAGGATTTGAAAGCAAGACCATGCCTATCTGCAGCTGTTCATTGCTCTTGAGTACATAACCCTCGTGTTTGTATACTCCCATTGAAGCATTGCAGTGTTTTCCAGGAGACAGAAAGAACAGCAGCAGTAAACTTGTCTGCTGTCAGTTGTACAAACTTGAGGGCAGGGCTGATCTAGAGATACTGTAAGCACCCTGATGGTTGTAACTGATATGCAAACTGACTTTCTTTGAAATGCCTGCTTTTTAGAATCAAGTCTAATTGATCACTTTGAAGATTAGCTTGCAAGAAATATTGCAAGCAGTTTTTCATCTGTACTAGTAACAGTATTCATCATGGCAACCAGTAACTTCTGATTATGCATTCTAAATTATTACTATATATCAGAAGCAGCCATGTTAAGTTATATGTGTTGGTTTTGTGCCTGTGCAGTTTTCAGCTGTCCTCCTCCTCCTTTTTTCCTTGTTCTTCACATCTAGGACAGCAGGATTTGGATCTAGTGGCACATTAGAGACCAGCAAGATTTTCATAGTATAAGCTTTCAAGAGTCAGAGCTCCCTTCTTTGGATACCATCTAGGACACTTTCATTTTTTCTATATAGTATGAAAGTGCATACCTCCTTGGCTAAGGATGAATTCAATTTCAGTTCATAGGCTGTGTTCCTCAAAACTAATACAATCAGAGAATGAGAGAGACCTCACATTTATAAGTCATTCACCATGTAATGTAAATGTACTTAATATGGTGCTCAATAGATGAGGGAGCCATAGGAAAACAGTATGAGAATACACAATGCCTTTTTTGCACAGTTGAGAACATATACAAACCATTTGTATTCAAACAGTTGTTTCATGTTCAGCTGTGTAAATGGTAACTTGCGGGCTGCTTGCAAGCCAAAATGCTGGATGGTTGAGCATCCTCTTCTAGCGAAGTGGCGGGAGGGTTTGATTTCACACAAGCCCTTTTCCCTAATACAGGCCCTATGATGCTTACCAAGGGTCTTCCAGTCTGTCTTGAAGACCGTTCATAAAGGGATGCTGGCAAAAAAGGAAGAAAATCCACCCCACTTTGGTTCATGGAATCCAACCCTAAGTTTTAATTAGCATTTACTGTTTGCAGTTACTTAGTGTGAGAACAAATATAATATAATTTCCCTTATTTATATCAGTTTACCAGTAATGTAGTTTATGTACAGCCTCTCTCTATTTCATTTTATGTTGGCAAGACAATAGACTAAAGTCTTTCTAGATTATACTTCAGAACATTATGTAGTACCACATGTACCTTGGCATCTGTGTGGTTCATTAATTAGCAATGATTGGATCCAGAACAATTCATACTCAAATTGCAAAACTGGTAGAGACAGCCTTCTGTAACCAGAATAACTGGGATCAGACACTGTCTTCAAAAGTCATATTAGTATTTTTACTGTAGCAGCTATCTTAGATTCAAATATTAGAGAATATTTGGCTTCAAGGATTTTTTTCAGGATTCAATTATGGAAATTAATTTTCAGTAAAGTCTGTGAATGCACTAGGGATAATGCGCTGTTGGCTCTTTGAGTATTGAACATTGCTGTAATATTTCTGGGGTATTAGAGTTGGAAATGTTAGAGAGAATGGTGAGCACTCTAATGGCATAAAGTTTTTTTCTTTGTTTGTTTGCCAGAGGACTTTTTAGTGTATGTTCATATAATCTTGAATAATGGCTTAGAAGTATTCAATTGGCCTAGCCACAGTTACACCTGTAAATCACTAATTTTCCTACTGTCTAGGAATAGCTAATGCTTATGCAGAGTAGCAGCATTAATTCAGATATACACAAATAACTACCATCTGAAATAAAAACAAAGAATCCTGATTTTTATCCTATGACTGCCTTCCACTAAGTGAAGAGAAAGGGAGCTATAGGATATAGCCTAAGGTCTGTTCCTTCGCTAAAGCTGATCTTATACTAATTGTGCAATGCAGGCCGAGGCCTGACAGTAGAATGAGAGCCAGTTTGGTGTTGTGGTTAAGAGCAGCAGGACTCTAATTTGGAGAACTGGGTTTGATCCTCCACTTCGAAGCTAGCTGGGTGACCTTGGGTCAGTCACTGCTCTTCCAGAGGTCTCTCAGACTCATCCACCTCACAGGGTGATTGTTGTGGAGATAATAATAACATACTTTGTAAACCGCTCTGAGTGGGTGTAAAGTTGTCCTGAAGGGTGGTATATAAGTTGAATGTTGAATATTAATGTTTTGATGCAAAATGTGTAGAAAGAGAGCCCCTTGAATGCAGAATAAATTATAGTCCATATGAAAGAAAAGGTTTTTTCCCCCATGTTTGAGACCTTCCAGTGTATTCAGTTACTGCAGGAGTTGCTTATGATAACTTTACAATCCCATTATATCCATCACTGGCAGCTGAGCTTATTAGTGGCAACTTTGGTGGGGAGCAGGTGTAAGAAGAACAAAGGCCTCCATCCCAAGTAGTGCTGGCAAATCCAGTGATATTCTTCCCACGCTTAGACGTTAAACAGCTTCTGGGAGTGAGAGAGAGAGAGCAAATGGAAGGTCTATGTAATGTTTGGCCTGAGAGGTATCAGTTTCCACTCCTGCATTCAACAACTGTGAATCTTTATTTTTTCATGCATGGGCTGTAAAAGTTTTACTACTTGGTTTCCTTTTCAAGATTAATTCTTTTAATATTTTAACCATGATTGTCCATTTTTGCAGGGGCCACAAGCGAAAGTTGGATGAAGATGATGCTGCCAGTGAATCAAGTAAAGGGTCCAGCAATGAAGATGAGGAGGGCAGCAGTTCAGAGGCAGATGAAATGGCAGCAGCACTGGAAGCCGAACTGAATGACTTCATGTGACCTACCTGTGCAAGGGAATGTGTAATTACGTGTTTCTTTTTGCAGTCACTCAGAATTCCAGTAGGCCCCTTGTGTCAGTACTCACAGAGGGCATTCCCCAACTTCACATATGGTGTATATTTTACAAAGCGACATAGGAGGAGGTGATGCATTATTTTACAGAAACTGAAATAGATGTTTTTAAGGTGTTTTACTCAAGGAAATATATACTTCTTTTTTTAAAAAAAAGTATTAAAGGGAGACTTGGTATGATATGCCAAAGACATGTTTTGAACTCTGCAAAACGTTATGAAAGAGAGTTGTACAAAGATTTGCAATTGAACATTTGAAGAATGTTGCCGTGATAGCTTTGGGTACCAAGCTTTGGAAAGAAAGACGGCCTAACAGATGTACTGCATGGAAGAAGTAAAGTGATCCTAATGGGACATGGTTTTTTCACAGCGAGATGTTATCAAATAAAGATTTTTTTAAAAAAATAAAAAACAATTTATATTTGTACAGGAACTGAGAATGTGATATGCAAGCTTTGTGAACTCTGCACTTGATCTGTCTGCCACATGCTTGTAAGAGAATATAAAATGATTGACTTCCATGTTTTTAAGTTACTTTGTGGATTAGTTTATCCTTTAGGATACATTTAGATTTTTAACTTTGCTTCTCTATAAGCTGCAGTTCTAGCACAGGTTTCTCTGTGCATTCTTGTACTGCCATAAAAATATTTATCCATTTTGTGTTGTTTTTGAAAGGAATGGCTGTTAGCTCATTCTAGATAGCATTTTATTTCTTTGAATGAACAGATGTAAAGTTTTTGTATATTCTATTTCATATTTGATCCACAAAACAGATTCTTTCATTTAATAAAAGTTCCTTTTATAAGCTCTGTTTTCTGTTTGAGTTGCAATGTTGATCTTTCTGTTTTGCTTCCATTAGATAAGCTGTACCTTTTTGAATGAAAATAATTAGTAGCATCTTTTGGCGTGAGACCAAAATGTGTTTGATATAAATTTCCACATTCCAGGCATCTGATAATCTAAGTTGTCAGGGAATACTTGTAAAGTAAAGCAGTTTGATCACAGGAATCTTATTTAAGTTGGACAGATGGTATATAATTGCTTCAGGGCCACTTTGGTGGAAGAGAACTTTGTATTATTAATTATACTGGTAAATCAGTTATAGGCTTTGTGTAATATGGTTGGTGCCCAGAAAGCTACTTACCCTCACACAATGTATTTGGACTAACTTATTGGAGTTTTTTTTACTCTTCTTTGAAGAATTTGTGATACAACACCACAGTTGCATGCTTGCCTATACATGAGGCAGTGGAAGATTATGCATATGTATCTGGAGAGTCCAACTACCTTTTCCTTTCAGTGATCAGTGTGAATGTTGGGTTCCAGGAATACTGCATTACTGTGGACCCTGAGATGCATCTTTTTAGTCTGAAAGGTTTTAGAACAAGATGGGAGAGAGAGAATCTATAGTTGCCATGAGGCAGTATGAATTTATTCACAAATGTATATTTATCCTGATCCAGACAGCTAGATAGACATTGTTTTCAAATGATTTTCTATAAGAGAAAGCACCTAACATAAGTCTCATCTTAAGATGTGAATTTTTGTACCGGCCTGCAGGTTCTCAGCACTGGTGCCGGGAGGCGGGCTCCAATACCCAGTCCAAGGCTGGGACTCCAGGGGCTAGGCAAGGCGTTCAGTCCAAGGATGGAGTTCTAGCAGGCAGGCTAGGCAAAGTCAGGCAGTCCAAGGTTAGAGTTCCAGCAGGCAGGCTAGGCAGGGTCAGGCAATCCAAGGTCAGGGTTCCAGCAGGCAGGCTAGGCAGGGTCAGGCAGTCCAAGGTCAGGCTTTCAGGAAACAGGCAAGGAAGGCAGAATAGCTTCACAGTGATTGTATGTGTTGCATCTACACCCAGCAACCTCTCTTGGCTGGTTTTATAGCCCCAGGACAAAGGGCTATGAGTGCAGCCAATTACTTGGGAAAGGATCCTGCACCTACTCTTTCTGATCATCAGAGAGCAGCTGGCGCCAGCTCAGGAGGCATGCACTTTGCCTCCTAGCCTGCAGTTCCCTTCTCAGCTTCCGTCTATGGTGCTGTAAGGGTGGAGGTGAAGCTGGAGGGCTGGGGCCAGCTAACTGAGTTTTACCTGTTGGATCAGAGCTAGAGGGTGTTGGCTCTGCCCCAGCTGTTGGTTGTGCCTGCTGGTCAGCTTCTGTTAGCTCCCCTTCTCCTGAGGAGTCCTTGGCTTCTGGTAGTTTAAGGCTGGCTGCACAGGGCTCCTCTTCCCCTGAAGAGTCCTCACTATTGCTGAGCCCTAGCGGACTCATGACACCATTCCCTTCCTCAGGGCCCCCCACTCTTGGTGGAGATGGACGAGGCTTTTGGGGATATGCTTGATGAAACTGCTGTATCAGAGCCGGTGCGTGTACATGTTCGGCTGGCTCCCAGGTCCAATCTTCGGGCCTGTAACCCTTCCAGTCTACGAGATACTGGAGCTGCCCATATCGCCTTCGGGAGTCTAGGATCTGGGCTACCTCATATTCCTCCTGCCCGTCCACCAAGATAGGTGGGGGAACTGGGGCCAGAGGGGATCTGCTGCTGTGGTGGGAACCAGGAGAGAGTGGTGGAACACAGGATGGATTTGGAGGCTGGCCAGGAGGCTCAGCCAATAAACCACAGGGTTGACTTGGTCCGTGACAGAGAAAAGTCCAATGAACCAGGCATCCAATTACTTGGAGGGGCTTTCGCTCCGGAGATACCATGTAGAGAGCCAGACATGATCCCCAACATTGCATTCTTTGCCGGGTTGCTGTTTCTGGTCTGCGTTTGCCTTGTAGGCCTGCTTGGCCTGCTGCAACTGCTCCCAGAGAACAGCGTGGAGCGCCCACAGCTCCCCCACAAAGTTGTTGGCAGATGGGAAAGCTGACTCTGGCATGGCCCTAGGCAGGAACTGGGGGTGAAACCCATAGTTGGCCAGAAAAGATGTTCCACGAGTGGAAGCATGCAGCGAGTTGTTGTAGGCAAACTCAGCCAAGGGCAGTAGGGCCGACCAGTGGTCCTGCTGGTGGTTCATGTAATACCTGAGGTATTGCTCCACGGTGACATTTGTTCTTTCCGTCTGCCCATCTGATTGGGGGTGATGAGTGGATGACAGATGGACTTGGGTCCCCAGTAGGGAGTAAAAAGCTCACTAAAAATGCAATGTAAATTGGTCTGGCAATCCATTCAGACGAAAGATACTCTGCAGGTACAGCTGGGTGGTAGTGCAAGCAGTGGGGAGGCCAGAGCAAGGGATAAAATGGGCCATTTTGGTTAAAAGGTCCACAGTTACTAGGATGCTGATGTTCCCCTTGGAACTGGGTTGGTCTGTAATAAAGTCCAGGGACACAGCTCGCCAGGGTCCTGAGGGTGTTGGCAGGGGGTGTAGTAGGCTACTACAGGTGCTGCAGCAGCGGCAACTGCTTGCAGTTGAAGCGCAGCCACAGCATTAGCTACTGCACCAGAGCTTGAAGCGCTTGGTTCTGGGCAGCCGAGCCGGCCAGGGGTGAAGCTGCACCATCCATGCCACTGCAACACAGTTTGGGTGGATGCAAACTGTACTGGCCTGCAGGTTCCCAGTACTGATGCCAGGAGGCAGGGTCCAACACCCAGTCCAAGGCTGGAACTTCAGGGGCTAGGCAAGGCGTGGTTGAGAAGCTGAGGAAGTTATTCCCCCCACCCCATCCAGGGCAATATTCTCCTTCAGAAGGAATCTTGAGACCTCTGAGCACCTTGGGAGTGCAGTGTTTGATCTACTACATAAAGGCAGACATCATAGATCCTAAGATAATTTTAAAGGACACAAAGAGGCACTCCAATTTCCTATATTCCATCACTGTAGACTTTTAAAATCTCAAAGCCTTTTTAAGTTGTACTGTCCCCACAGACTTTGGTAAGATGGGATAGGACAGAAAGAGGGCAGAATAACAGCTCTGTAGAATGAGGTATTGATCTTTCAGATGACTGTCGGAGCTATCCTTAGAATCCCTTATTCTCGTCCCAAAACCTAAGAAAAACCCAGTGTGTATCAGAGCACATAGACAAATATCAACACTGAATGTGAATTATACAATAATTTCTGCAGCATTTAGCACAACTAACAAAGTGATGTCATATTCAGTGTGATCAAACTGGGATTGTTGCTGCAGGATGGCTAGTGGATAATACAAAGTGAGCCCTTGTGTAGAACATATCATTAAAAAGACGAGGCAACCTGCATGTTTGTAGAAGTGGAAAAAGGTTTTCAATTGCCTAAAATGGCAATTTCAGTGCTAAACTGGAAAAATTTAGAATAGATAGCAAGTAAAGCTGATGAGGAGTATATGCCATGAAAAGATGCTAATTGCATGAAGACAGGCTTTAGAGTTCTTGACGTTTGGTTTAAATATACCAAGAAAAATGTTATCAACACAGAACCCTTAGTGCTTTCATAGGAACTACAACATAGGTTATAATGTTTCAAGTGGGTAATGCTGAATGTAAAAACAGTTTGTATGTTGGTGATATTTTGCCATTAGCAAAACACTGTTGTGTCTTAAGATCATTTGCCCATTATGGTAGGGTGTCTGGTTATCAAATTTTAAAAAACAAAATCTGAACTTTTGGGTATTGGTTTAAATTCACAAATGAAATGAGATATTCAAAATGTTTTTTTATATATATAAAAAGGGTAAAGATTACTGACCCACGGGGGGACATCACATCACGTTTTCTTGGCAGACTTTTTGTTACGGGGTGGTTTGCCATTGCCTTCCCCAGCCATCTACACTTTACCCCCAGGAAACTGGGTACTAATTTTACCTACCTCAGAAGGATGGAAGGCTGAGTCAACCTTGAGCTGGTTAATTGGACCTGGCTTCTGCCAGGATCGAACTCAGGTCATGAGCAGAGCTTGGACTGCAGTACTGCAGCTTATCACTCTGCGCCATGGGGCTCTCTGTATATGGCATGGTCCATAAAACCTGATAGATAACTTGGTGTAAAGCTAACTGCAAATCTGTACAAGTAAATTGCAAAGATCTACAGGCATAGTCTCGTATTAGATTTTTTTTCTTTGGCAAAGTTTCCATTTTTTTACCAAAAAAACCCCACTTTTATTTTAAGATGTTTATATTCATTGTGACAAACTAAATGACTAGCAAAAGTGTGTAGCAGGATAAAGAACCCAGAGTAGCTGAAATCTTTTGAAGTCAGTTATTAAAATAATAATGATTGATTACCACGTCACAGTTACAAACATTTATTATTAGTAGCACACTTCATTATTAGTCAAGATTATTTTGACAAACAAGGTAGCTTTTATATCAGGCACCCCTGCCATTTAAGTTGAAAAGGAAAACTCTGAAAAGAGACTACTAGCAATGTTTGTGGGAGATAAGAGTGCAAGGCTAATTCTTTAGTCTGTCATCAGGGTCTCTCTGTAGTCTCACCTTGGAATTGTGCATATGCAATTGAGTCGTGTAAGATTCTGGAGCTTGCTAGAGTGCTGTGCTAAGCAACTTTGTGCCTTCATAGAAGCCCCCTTTGGTCCAAGGTCATAGCTCAGTCATGCCTTAGTAAATAAATTATATTTGTAACCCTTCTGTTGCAGCTTGCTTCCACTTTTGTACTTCTGCATTCCATGAACTAAATCCTCTCAATCATTGGAGAAGAAGGTGTGTATCCTCCAGGATTCTGGTTGGGTCATTAAAACAATTACATAGTTCACCTGCTCTTTACATTGGCCTCTAGACTGCTTTCAACTTTACTTTCTGCAGATGACTACTTTCTGTAGTCCTGCTCTCTTGCACCAGTGCAGGTGTAACACACATGCTGAGGGTATTTGCATCGTACTGTGATATTGATCTTCTGACTATAAAGTACAGCAAGCAAAATTGTTGGGTTTGCCAGAAAATCTGAGCATAAATGGGCAATTAGTCTGACTGTTGTTGAAGGTGTCATGGTTTGAATATTTAGGTGTAGTTTTTCATTCCTCGGGGACTTGGCACACTCAAAGAATGAAGTTGGGAACCCCCAGAGAAATATCTCTACCCTGAAAAAAAAATTACACTAGAGGATGCCAATATGTCACTTCCGCTATCCGTGTCTTCACGGCCAGAGTTATTTGACAGCTGCTGTATGGCTCTCAGTTATGCATATATGCCAACTACAGATCCTTTGAAATTATTGAAACTAAATTTCTGAGAGCCATACTTGTGGTCCCCTGATGCCTTCCTAATGGAGTTTTATGTCTAGAAGTGGGTCTTATTTATCTGGAAGCTTGTGCATGGATATACAGGATTCATTACTGGCCGAAACTTTTTTTTCTGCTGTGGGTCTTGTACCTCTAACATTAATAGGCATCTTTCAGTCCAAACGGAAAAGATCCCTTTTGGAGAAATTACATTCTGTTAGATACTACTTTAGCAGCATAATAGCCTTGGGTTACTTAAAAGCTAAATCTGAAATCCAACAAAGAATTTGGAATATTGAACTTCAATACCATTTAAGTTCTGGGGCAAATTACCCTCATCTCCAGAACAAGAAATTCGTGTTTAGCTAATTTTATTGATTCCTAAATACAGGATAGCTTTCACTTTGGCCCGCCTTAATGTTCTTCCATCTCCTTTATTAGAAGGATGATACTATGGTATGCTGCTTCATAAGTGTTTTATGCTCTTGTGCTACTGGGGAAATTGAAACAGTCATGTGTTGCTGCGCTGCCCTTTCTATGAGAATCCCAGATGCAAATTTATCTCCCCTCCAAATAATTTCAGGAATATCAGAAGAATGGTATACCTCCTTCCTGTCAGATGATCTTGAGCCTGGAACCTTGGACAGAGCGGCTGAATGCTGAGCAACTGCCAGAGTCTACTGAGGTACAGTGCTTAGTTAGTATTATATATTTGTTATTTTAAAAATTATTTTATATTCTTTATGTAATGTATGTACTTTTCTGTAACTATTCTGTTTATGTATGTTTTATTTTGTTGGTCATTGCTTGTAAATAAAATCTATCACCTGCTCTTTGCTTCTGTGCAGTTGGTGGCATCTATTGTGTTGGCACATGTGCTAAGCTGATCTTTTAATTTTATTTATTAAAACATTTATATACTCCATCCAAAACAGGGCCCCCAAGGTGAACTGCAAAATTCATACATTATGTTCATTACTGTCAGACTCCATTTTTCTTCTTATGGTGAAACTATACTAGGCTCATAAAGGAAGCTCTTCAGACCAATTCTTCATCATGATGCAAGAAGTTGCCTGGGGAATTATGTGTCTTTCCCGGAAAAAACAACTTGGATGCAGTGTGTGAACATTCATGCATGAATACATGTTCTGCTGCCTTTCCTTTGGCTTTTGAATGTGATAAGTGCCACGAATAGCAGGTTGTGTAAAGTTTCACCTTTTTTTTTTACAATGTAAACACTTTTAGAAACAAGTTTTTTTCAGACATTGTGGGAGGAGAGAACTAAAATTCTCAAGAGGCCATGTAAGAACATGTATATGTGAACTGATGTGGATCGGGACAGCTCAGCCACTGAGATGCTGCCATAAGGCACAATTGCTAAGTAGTAAGTCTCAATTCAAAATGTCAAACTTTTACTTCTTTTCATAATGTGCCCCTTAACAATTAGATGCAGAAGACATGGGGTGGTGAGGCAGCTGCAGCAAAACAGTTTGTAATCATATTATCTTTATTTCCCTACAACAGCCAAACAGGGTGCTGAACATTCAACTACTTGAGAGCATAATGTAAGTTAAACCAGGATGTAAATGAGCATTCAAAGTCAAGAACCATCAACATGACATGTGAAAGGACAGAGAACCTACCTTGGTGGATAATGCTGATCTCAAGCTTGCAAGTCTGTAGGATTCTGATTCAGAGATACCATCAAATCCATTACCATGTTGGAGATTTTAGACCAGTCTTTCCGAGTGAGAATTTGAAGATGTTCGAAGGGAATCTAGTTGGGCCAAATTTTATTATTTATTTATTTATTTATTTATTTATTTCAAATTTGTATTCCGCCCTCCCCACAAGCGGGCTCAGGGCGGATACCAACATATTACCAAATTATCAGACTAGAGAGTAGTTAACTTGTGCTGCCAAGAAGCTATACTTGTCTGACAGTCCGAAGGTACTCAATAGTGGGAAGGGCTGTCAGTGGCATCAAGGACAGAATGTTAACCTAGATGCAGGAAGGGCCAGTGGGGAACAGCTCAAAGAGCTATGGAGGCAAATATGGAGCTGGATGGAATTCCCCCTCCCCGCTTGTCTGTGTGACTTGTGAGTACTTGGCTTTTATTGAATTTGAATCAAAATAATGTTTATTGCATGCAGCCAAAGGCCATCACAATAAAGCAAATAAAACACATAGGTAAAATATGAACAATAAACGATAAAACTGTAATGTTAGACACAAATAAAAGTGCATTAAAATGCTTTCACACCTTGGTTATACACAGGTGAATGAGTTTCAACAGTTAAGTGCAGCTCGAGCCCAGCTTTTCTTAGCTGCCAGGGCGAACTGTGCTATTCTATAAGAGATGTTTAGATCCAAATCAGGAAGAATGGGGGCTAGTTTTTCCACCACAGGAGAGGAGTCGGTGCCTTTTTAAATTTCCCAAAGAAATTTATTTCTGGGCTCTGTATACAAAAGGCAGAACAAAAGATAATATGGAAGGTCTTCAGGGACTGAAGCTCACAAATACAAAAATGGGCAGCAATCAGTATTTGTGTGTAACAACCGTTTATAATGGCTGTGACATGGTTTGAAACCTCAGGGACGTGAAAGCCATTCTAAGACTAGAAAAGGTGATTTTGGTCAAATAAGAGGCTCTGCCATGGTCCCTCTTGAATGACTTGAACCCGGGAGAAAATTTGGAACAGAGAGTCATACTTCAGTCCAACACAGTATCCATCTTAAAGATCCAGTGTCATATATTGAGACCAGGCAAAGGGACACCTGGAAAGTCATCCATCAGAGAATAAAGATGGAGGATATTGTTAAAGTCAGCTGCGCAAAAGGCATCTGAATGCAGCAGTGCATTGCTTTGCCTTAAGAGCGGACTAGTGGAAAGATTCCTTTGTTTTCTCCAGAATCTAAATAAGCCCAAGTGCATATGGACTCTGATAGAAGGTAACCCAAGTTCAGCCCGCACTAAAGCTGCTGGAGTGCTGCAAGGCAAAGTTAGAATTCTCTTTAAAAAGAGATTTTGGATTGGTTCCAGAGTTGAGGCAGATGTTCATTCCAACCCCAGATCTCTGCACCATACTGAAGCTGCACAATGGCCTTATACTGGAAGAGTTTCAAGGCCAGCTCAATCAAAAATCCTCCTTCTGAGACGTAAAATTTAAAGATGGCCCCAGTGGTTTTCAAAACTGAAAACTTGGCTTGCATTATATTTTTTCTTTTGCACTTAAGGAAAATTCCTTGCTTTAAATAAAATATCCTGTTACTCTGGAATTGCCAGTGTGTTGAGCCAGTGTTCTATTGTGATCGGAGTAATGTACTAAAATCTGGGAGAACTAGGTTCAAATCCCCATTCTGTCATGGATGCTTGGTGAGAGACCTTGGGCCAGCCACACTCTCAACCTAACCTACCTCACAGGGTTGTTACGAGAATAAAATTGAGGAGAGGAGAATAAAAAGCCATTTTGGATCACCACTGGGGAGAAAGGCAGGGTATAAGTTAAATAAATGTATAGGGAACTGTTTTTTAGTGGATACTGAGTTGACTGGCACCAAAATCCACAATTCATCTTCGTTCTTCTGTGCCTCCACACATGGGGACTGCGCAGGCGCAGGCCAGCCGCCGGAGAATTTTCTAGAGCTTCCATGGCTCCGAAGGGGCCGTTTGTCGCGCGCCTCAGCGACCGTCTTCCCGCCCAAACGGTCACGTGATCCTACAGCGACCAACGGCCCCTTCCCTCAGTTCTCTTCTTGCCGCCGCTTGGAGAGAACGTGAGCTTCGTTGCTCTGTGCTTTTTTGTGCTTCGTGCTTTATTCTGACTGATTGCTTGGCTTTTGACTTCGGACTTCGTGACCTCGACTATTCTTCGGATCTCGTTTTGGACTTTGTTGTGGACTCGGTAATTTGACTCGGACTGTTTTTGACCTTCCTTTTGCGTGCCCCTGAAGATGGCCTCAAAGGCTCTCTTCAAGCATTGTCTCCAATGCCACACGAAAATGGCCAAGACCGATGGCCATGAACTGTGCCTGTTCTGTTTGGGGGAGACCCATAATGTGACGGCCTGTAAGATTTGCCAGGGCTTCACCAGCAAGGCCCGGCAGGAGCGCAAGGCCCGACTGAACTCCTCCCTGTGGCAGAAGGTCATGTCCGGAGGCGCTCCGTTGCCCTCCTCCAAGGCCGGCCCAAGCCCCTCTGCCGAACGGCATTCCAGAGCTGGCTCAGTGGCCTCCGCGAGGTCGGGGTCGAAACCGCGTCCCCCGAGTACCTCGGCGTCGAGAGCGGCCTCTCCAGCGCAGGGACCGGTGCGGCCGCCCCGTAGCGCGTCATCTACCAGGTCGGATCCGAGACCTACGTCGGAACCGAGGATCCTGGTACCGAGTCCCCGATCGGAACCGACGTCCGGATCGGTTCCGATGAAGCCTAAGAGGTCGAAGCCGAGGTCCCCTTCGAAGGCGAGGAGCGCGTCGGTTCCGAGGTCTTCTTCGGAACCAGCGAAGAAGAAGAAGAAGACCAAGCATCATCGGTCGCCGCGTCCCGCTCCTCAGGAGGAGGTCATCGTGCTTCCTCACACGCCTTCCCCTCACCTGGGCTCCCCGGAGCCAGAAGACATCTCCGTGCAGGTGCCGGATCCGATGGCCTTCGAGACGGTGCCCGCGGAATTCTCGTCGGGGCCGGAGCCGAGCCCGCACCGTCGGAGCCGACCATCGCTTGCCCTTCGGTCGCCGAGGCTGAAACCGAGCCCATCTCCTCGTCGGAGCCGTCCGTCGCCTGTCCGTCCGTCTCCACCTCTGGTCGGTCGTGAGCGGCATGGTTCCGGGGACAGTGTCCGATCAGTCCGGTCCACTGCGTCCCGGCATCGGCAGGCTTCCTACCTCCCCTCGCCATACCGTTGCCAATGGGAGGGGGCACCTGCGGGCTTCTCCGTGTCGGAACCGAGGCCTTCGACATCGAGGTCGGCGTGGGCTCCCCCTCCGCTCCAGGTTCCGGAATCCCAGCTCGGTTCCGATGAGGAGGATGGGGAGAGCTTTGGCGGCTACCAGTCGGAGTCCTGGTCCGAACCATCGCCAGCTGAGGAGCTAGTGCCATCTGCGGACTCGCCATTCGAGGACCTCCGCATCTACGCCGACCAGATGGCAAGGATGGCCAAGGCTCTCGAGATGGACATCTCTTCGGCTGTTCCCCAGACCAAGGACAAGCTCCTCAAACGTATCTATGGGGATAATCCGGCGTACGTTGGCTTCCCCATGCTCGAGGGTATTGAGGAGATTGTGGAGAAGGTGTGGCAGGTGCCCTGTGATCAACCTCCAACGTCCAAGCGCATCGAGCAGCTTTACAAGATCAAGCAGGGCACCTGGCCGGCGTTGGTGAAACACCCTCCACCTTCCTCCTTGGTCACAGAGGAATTCAACCCCCGACGGTCGGGTCACTCCTCGGTGCCTGCCGATAAAGAGGGCAGAAAGCTTGATGCCATGGGCAGGCGACAGTACATCGTCGCTTCGCTGGGTCTGAGGATTGCCAACTACCAGACCATCATGGCAGGGTACCAGCTGTACCTCTGGGAGAAGTTGGCATCCTATACCCGGGACCTCCCTCCTGAGCAGAAGGCTGTGGTGTCCCTGCTGCAAACAGAGGCTGTCCGGCTGTCTAAACAGCAAATGAACGCTGGGAGCCACGCTGCTGACACTGCTGCTAGGGGGATGGCGTCGGCGGTGGTCCTCAGGCGCCACTCCTGGTTGCGGTCTACGGCCCTGTCCCAGGAGGTGCGTTCCAGGGTGGAGAGCATGCCCTTTGAAGGGGACTCGCTGTTCTCCAAATCGACCGACGAGACCCTGAAAAAGAAAAAAGAGGACAGGCAGACGGCGCGGTCCTTGGGTCTGGCTCCAGCGGACAAGCCCTCCTCCAGGTCACGGTACGCTCCCCGGTCCGGCCCTTACCACTACCAGGGCAGATACCAACAGCAGCGGCCGGGCTACCATCAGTATCCTGCCTACCAGCAGCGGCCTTACCCTCCCGCACAACAGCAGAGGAGGCGTCGGCCCTTCAAGCCTCGTCAGGCACAGCAACCGGCCCAGCAGAAAGACCAGCAGGGCGCCGGGAGGCAGTACTGACGGGTCGCGCCAGCCGTATCCCCGAACTTTTCGGACAGACTTAGTCCACTCCTCTCTGAGTGGGAGTCAATAACATCTGACTCATGGGTCTTAACTATTGTTGAACTGGGGTACGGGCTGGAGTTTGTTGAGCTGCCTAGATGCAGTTCACCCCTGACAGCTGTCAATAACACTATGGCCGAGCTGGATGCGGAGATCGTGTCGCTCTTGGCCAAGGGTGCTGTGGAAGAATTGCCCTATGGGGACTCTGTAAAGGGTTTCTTCTCTAGGTTCTTCCTGGTCCCTAAGAAGGATGGGGGCTTACGTCCCATTTTAGATCTGAGGGGCCTTAATGCCTTCCTCAAGGTGACCAAATTCAAGATGGTTACGTTGGCGGCTGTGATCGCCTTGCTGAAACAGGGGGATTGGTTTGCGGTTCTTGACTTAAAAGACGCATACTTTCACGTGGGCATACGGAAGGAGCACAGGAAATACCTGAGCTTTGTTTACCGGCAAAGGGTTTTCCGGTATAAGGTGCTCCCCTTTGGCCTGTCCACTGCCCCACGAGTGTTCACTAAATGTGTGGCCCCTGTGGTTTCCTTCCTACGGGAAGAAGGCTGTACCATCTTTCCGTACCTCGATGACTGGCTCATCGTGGCTGAATCGGAGTCTAGGCTGGTGCAGGACATTGACTTGGTACTTAGCACTTGCCAACGCCTGGGGCTCCTGGTGAACTTGGAGAAATCCAAATTGGTGCCCAGCTGCAAAGTGTCCTACATTGGCGCAATGTTAGACTCTGTGGAGGGTAAGGCCCTGCTCCCCTTGGAGAGGGCTCGGTCCCTAAGGGGTCTAGTGTCCATGTTTAAAAGGAACCGGTTCCAGTCTGTGCGCACTATCCAGTGCCTACTAGGGCATATGGCAGCGGCCACCTCTGTGGTGCCTTTCGCTAGGCTGCGTATGCGCCCTCTCCAGAACTGGTTTGTGCGGAGGTACGATGCTCTGCTGCACCCTCCGTCCCTCAAATTCTCTATCCCAAGGGTCGTCCTCTCCTCCTTGGACTGGTGGCTGTCTGATGACAACTTGTTTAAAGGGACCCCTTTTGGGTATCAACACCATGACATCACGGTTACCACTGATGCCTCTCTGTTGGGATGGGGGGCTTACTGTGGTGATGTGTCTGTGCAAGATGTCTGGTCTGACAGGGAAAAGACCCTCCATATCAATGTGCTTGAACTAAGGGCCATTCGTTTCGCACTTGTGTCTCTTACAGCACTGCTGAGAAATCGTCAGGTCTTGGTGCAGACGGACAACACGACTGCCATGTACTACGTGAATCAGCAGGGGGGCACAGTGTCCATGGCCCTGTGCCGGGAAGCCACACTCACTTGGCAGTGGGCTATCAAGAACGGCGTGTCGCTCCGTGCTATACACGTGGCTGGGTCGGACAATGCCCGGGCAGATGCCCTCAGCAGGGTCCCTTTACTGGACCACGAGTGGGAACTGAACGTAGAGTGCGTTGGGCCGATCTTCCAGATGTGGGGTCATCCAGTGATAGACGTGTTCGCCACTGCGGCGACCACCAAGGCCCACACGTTCTGTTCCAGGGCAGGGAGCGACCCCCTCTCTATTGGGGATGCCTTCCAGTTTACGTGGACGCAGGGCTTGCACTACATGTTTCCTCCGTTCCCCTTGATTCCCAGGGTCCTGTGCAAGATAGAGGAGGACGGGACGGACTGCATCCTAGTGGCCCCCTTCTGGCCACGGCAGGTTTGGTTCCCAAAGCTCCTGCAGATGTCCCAACGGACGTATGTGAGTCTGCCCCCTCGGCAAGATCTTCTCCTAAACGGGAGCCTGGTCCACCACGATCCCAGGAAGCTGCACCTAACGGCTTGGCGGATCGTTCCTCCCCGATAGGCTTTACTGACGAGGTACAGAGGGTCCTCCTGAATGCTCGTCGGCCATCCACTAGGCGCGCTTATGCGGCCAAGTGGCGCAGGTTTGAGCTCTGGGCACTTGCCAGAGGGGTGGTGCCTGACAGCAGTCCCTTGGGGGTTGTGTTCGAGTATTTGTGCCACTTGCGTGGCCTGGGTTTGAAGGTGTCCTCCCTCAAGGTCCACCTGGCAGCGATATCAGCTGCTCACACCCGTGTTGAGGGTGCTACGGTGTTTTCTCACCCACAATCCCGCCAGTTCCTTAAGGGCATGTACAATCTTTACCCACCTGTGTCGGCGCCAGTGCCTCAGTGGTCACTGTCCTTGGTGCTCTCACGTCTCATGTTGCCTCCATTTGAACCAATGGTTACCTGCCCCTTGGATATGCTATCCTACAAGGTGGCGTTCTTGGTGGCCGTCACATCGGCCAGAAGGGTCAGTGAGCTGTCTGCGCTGCGGTCTGACCCTCCCTTTCTTGTGTTTCATCCCAACAAGGTGGTCCTGCGTCCCTGCCTTGAGTTCCTGCCCAAGGTGG